>NC_040044.1:23634383-23675956 GCF_003713205.1 Coffea eugenioides | reverse complement strand
ATTTTTTGAATCAATCATACTGTTCTTTACATGAGTAGTAGGTGCATCAATTCAAAAAAACTAATTTTAAGCGCATATTGTACTTTGGTAAGCCCCTGTGCAGGTATTCATGGCTGAAATCGACGAAGAAACATCTAGTGATGTGGAAGGCCGATACCGAAGAAAGAGAAGAAAGAAGGAAAAAGGGCCCTACACTGGGGCAAATTATTTTTGAAAAGATTCTTTCAAAAATCAAAAAATTCAAAAATCAATCAGAAAAATTCAAAAAGTCAAAAAGTCAAAAATCAAGTTCAAATTCTTGTTTCTTGGAAAATCAAATTTAATTTCTTGTTTCTTGACAAATCAAATTTAATTTCTTGTTGAAAGATTCTCAAGGCAGGTTCGGGTGTTATCTCACTGACCAACTGACCGATCATCAAGGCAGGTTCGGGTGTTATCCCACTGACCGATCACCATGGCAGGCTCGGGTTTAATCCCACTGACCCGTTATTATGGCAGGCTCGGGTTTAATCCCACTGACCAATTCATCACATTAGAGCAAATCTTTAGATAATTTTTCAAGCAAGTCTTATACAGTTTCTTCATACATACCAGCATTTCATTTGCACTGCCACTAGCCGTGAGTTAGTCCCACTAGTGAACATTTCATTTTCACTGGCACTGAATACGGGTCAGTCCCATATTTAAATTCTTGTTCGGATCAGTCTCATGTTTAAATTTTCGTTCGGGTCAATCCCATGTTAAATTTCTCGTCTGGGTCAATCCCATTTTAAAATCTTTGTTAAAGGGGTCAGTCCTCATTTCAAAAGCATCAGTCGTTCGAGTAGTTTGCAGCCGAATAACACAGGTAAGTACTTTGGTGTCTACGTCTTTGTCTCAAGTTTTTTCGAAACTCAAACAAAGAGGGGCAAACTGTAAACACCAAAATTTTAGCTTTTCTTTTTTATTTATTTATTTATTTAGGTGATTTTTGTTTATTTTTGTTTATTTTATTTTTTGTTTATTTTATCTTAGTTTCATTTTTTGTTAAGAAAGTTGCTTTATTATTATTTAATTTATTGAAAAAAAATCAAAGGGACAAGAACAAGACACATAAGCCTACTTTGGGGTTTGAAATCTTGGCCTTTCATATTAGGTTTATATGCTTTTATTAGGTCTTACATGATTTATGTGATTTTAACCAATGTGTGACGTCACCACACTAGTCCAATGTTAGTTGTGGTCAATTTCTCGAATCCACACTAGTCCAACGCTAGTTGTGGCCCTTGGTTCCGACTTTTCTCACTAGTCCAATGCTAGCAGAAAATTGTAGATGTGGGCTAGTCCAACGCTAGACTCTTAGAAGCCCCTCGAGCGTTAGATCATGGTTGTGTGATGAAATCACTTCATCTCATGCATGTTTTCACTTTTTAGGGTTTTACCATGTTGCATGACACTTTCTTATATATGTACATCCTTTATCCCATATTCCCTTCTACTTATATCCCTTATTCTGTATTTTCCCTTATATATATTCCTTACCCCTTTGTATGGAAAACATAACATTAGACTTGCATTTCATTTAAGAAATAGAAACTAGGTTAAATCATTTGCATGCTAGATTAGGATAACCCCTTGGATATGGGATATGGACGAGTTTGGCTTTTCTAGCCTTAGCACGCTCGTATTCCTTCTATTAAAAGGGAAAATTGAGTCACGAACATTAGTCCCCCGTACCCGACATGATGCATTCCCTTAGGACATGTATATTTATATTTATGATTATTTTTATTATTTTCCTTTTCTTATAGTCTCATATTTTTTCGCATTATTCGTGACTTCTTCAAAAATTTTCATTGGGCATCACAATTAATATGAGTGGCACCAATTAGGCTTTGAAGAGATATTTTGACCCCCCGATACCCTCCTAAGTCTAGGATTTGTATTCATATAGTACATCCAAATGTGATAAAATTTTAGGTTAAGAATAAGAAAATCTTTGACTAAATCACGCAACTAGCCTTGGCTAGGTTGAAAGGGTGCCTCGGATTTTATCCTTGTCTTCCCTTTCTTCAACTGTGACTCCCGAACCTTTTTCTTTGATTTACGTAGACTTGGAGTCGTTTGAAAAGGATTTTTTTATTTTTCTTAAAAAAATTCATTTTTAGGTGACTTGGTACACATTAATTCAATACCAAGTGGCGACTCCGATTTTATTTCAAAAAAATCCTTTTTAAACTATAATTTGGGCCCAAATCGTCGCATTACAAGTCCCATTTAGGCCCATTTTCTTTTTAAATCAAAAATCCTTTTTCAAATCAAAAATCAAACCAAAATTCACTTTTTAAACCATATTTTTATTTTCAAAAATGGGGCGCGACACAGAGGTTGGTTCACATTGTGTGAATTTTGCAGAATTTCCAAACTTTGCAGAAAACCAACCCCAAAACTGTCTCGCAAGCCAAAACAGCAACTTTGAAACAAATTTTGAATACCATCCATTTGGAATCATGGAAAAGTGTCTTCTAGAAACTTTTAGTACTTTGGAATCAGTTTCCAACGGTATCAAGTTTTCCAATTTTGGACCCATAGAGAGTGAGATCTGATTTTTAAAGTTTACTTGCTGAATCTGAAATTTCCGAACTTAAAGGAAATTGAGGGTTTCGAACTCTCCATTTTTCTTCGATATTGCTAGACCATTTTACACTTGATTTCAAAGGTGAAAATCAGATTTCTCTTTTGTTTTTGAAACCCACTTCCGAGCCTCGATTATAAATAATTAAGGTTCAATTCATGAATTTTCCTTAGATTATATACTAGTACAACCATCTTTGATAAGTAGGGGTTCTAAGTGATAGTGTATAATAATTGATGGTTATTTGCTCAGGCGCCCAAGGAGACCTTCAAGAGGAACTCGAAGTGAACGCCTAAATACTTGTTTGCGTACTTACTCACTTGTTCTGAATAAGTGAGTATTCCATATAGGAGTACGTAATTTGAATAAGTTTATGACATGCTTATCCCATAGTCATTAACTGATAAGTGCTACATATTAAGTATTTACCACACTCATGCATATCTAAGTAAGGTATACTTGAATTAATAGATATGAAATGCTTGAAGAGCATATTTACGTGACTACTTGAACTACTCGATATGAAATGCTTGAAAAGCATATTTACGTGACTACTTGAATTACTAGACATGAAATCCTTGAAGGGCATATTTATTTAATATGTCTATCAATTAATCGTGACTACTTACCGTTAACCGTTAACCGTAATTACTTACTGTTTATCAATTTACTTGATTACCTGCTTACGTGATTACTTGACTACTTGATTACTTGATTACCGTAAATTATATGTTCATATGAAATTGTCCACCATTTTAAGATGAGTGTGTACTTTATCTCACTCGACCTACTAAAATGATAAATTTTTACCGTTCGTCGGTTTACTTGATTACTTATGCATGTTGTAAGCTCTAAGCTGAACTGGACCCTGCCTTTGGTTACTAACCTACTCGAGCCAGGACTGGGCTCGGTCGGGTCGGTTGGAACCCTGGGCCACCGTTTCGGTATACTCGAGTACTACCACTAGAGGGATAAGGTGATGGCCAGACAAACCGAAGGGATCCGGAAGTTATAAGGTGCAAATGACCGACATGGTTCAACTGGAACACTGTATCCTTCAATGTGTGTTTATTTTGCATAGAGATAACTATTTCGTGCAAATGTGCCAACATGCAAATCTTGACTCATACCTGTGACATGCTCAAATTACTCGTACCATGATAATTGTCTCATGTTAATGTGTCATACCTGTGATATGGTCAAAGTACTCGTATAATGATAATTGTCTCATGTTCATGAGCCAATGTGCAACCCCGAACCATACATGTGGTATGCTCAATTACTTGATTTATTAGAACTGCTAGAGTGTCTTGGAACCTCACTGGGCTGTGTAGTTCATCCTACGTTTTTGTTCTCTTTAACAGGGTTCGAGACCAAGAGTGCTTGTGAATAGTACTAGATAGCTTTCTTTTGAAAATTTTAAGTTGTATTATGGAGGATTGTTATAGTACATACTCCGTTGGGTTGTACTTAAGCTTGAAAGTTAAATAATTGTAAGTGTGAAATATTTTGGAGTACTTTAATTATGTATTGAAGTTATTTGAAGTATTCCGAGTTTTGAATTGTGGATTGTACCGAGCCTTGGCGAGCGTTGGGCAGGCGTCCCGCGGATACCCTTTGGTTCGCCTTAGGGAGAAGTGGGGGCGTCACAGTTGGTATCAGAGTTTAGGCTTCAGATCTTTGTAATGTATCTTAGGGTTAAAAGTTTAGGATGTTTCTTACTTTGAAAGTTAAGTGACCGCTTGTAAGGATGAAAATCAGAGCCGCTTCGCGTAGTCTGTGCGCGGGGTGAGCTTTGGCCAAGTAGTGTTATGGTCCTTATTATGTGAATGAATAAAGGCTTAAGTACTCTTCTAGAGTATAAGCTGTGAATCATGAATGTGATAGGTATAAACTTCCTTTGTCTTGATATTTGGGAAAAATATTTGGTATGTATGTTGGGTAGGAATCTCAAATGTGATGATTTACTTTTGGGAACTGGCCAGCTCGAGATGTGAATTATCTTATTTCGGATTCTTGTACCCGAGTACTCAAGCGTTGAGGACAATGCTAAGGACTTGAAATCTCCATTTGGGGGGAATAAGAATGAATCGATATTTCACGTGAATAGTTACAAGAAATCGATAATCGTTTGGCTAAGATGGCACAATAATTAAGAGAGAGAGATGAAGAAGATCGTGGCCTAGAAGATCCTTGTGTTGGGGTTAAAATTGAACATGTTAAGGAATGGGGATCATTTAGTTCTAATTAAACTAGTAAAGCACTACTTGTGATCTTTCGTAGTGGGGCGATGGGAGTAGAACTTAAGAGTTTGTGCCTTAGAGATGGATGCACTTTTGATAATCACTTGTTCATTTTTATTTATTGACTTTGACTTGATATGTACTTTACTTGGCTTGTTTATGACCTCTTGATTCGTATTATGACTTTTGATATATGTAAAGAATCATGCTTCTAATTCTAAATGTATTTGTAACTTGTATATGTTTTAAGTTCTTCTATGCCTAATTATTCCTTTTCTTACGCCTATAGACTTATATTAAATATGGCTCGGCAAGGGCAATGAATGGGTTGTGGTGTGGGTTTAGGCAACCCGCACTCTTGAGAAAGAATGATGGCCGGTCTTATGTAATCCAATGGGATCTTAGTGATAGATATGAATCGGAAATGAACGAGAAGATTAGACCTACCAATGATATAAAAAATTGATCTAGTTGGGTGCTGAGAGAAGTTCTCCCCTGTGTAATTTTAATCATTGTTCTACCGTATCTTGTGGTTGGTCCTGGGGACATGTTTCAGCCTTTTATGAATGTTCGAACTTTCGAAGTATTCGTTGGTTATTTGTGAAGTGACTTGAACTCATTACTTATCTGCTATACTTAAAAAAAAAAAACCCTCGTTTTTGTCTCGCATATTATGATTGACTTGATTTGAACAAAAATTTGAGTAGTCATTTGGGACCAAAGAAATCCGGTTATTTCTAAAATTGTTAATTTTGGAGATCGAATGTCAGTAAATGATTTTTGGACAAATTGAGTCGAAGATTTTGGTAAAGTTAGTTTTTTATTGAAAATATATCTTCCTATTCCAGTTTCGAACCATCAGATGGAATCATTTAACTAGACCTTTGATTGACCCTGGAGTTGGCTATTCTTGTGAAAACCCTATTTTCGTGAGTGGTACAAGTAAAGTGTGATTGTTGCCCTATAGTTTGGAGGGTAGGAGTCCTATGAAGAAATCAGTGTTTAATTGTCAGTGAAAATTATAGAAGCTGTGAATTTTGGTAAATCTAGTTGACCTAGCAAATAAGGGGTACGATATTATCATAAGTGTGAATTTCGAGGACGAAATTCTTTTAAGAAGGGGAGGTTGTGAGGACCCGAAATTTTCATATTTTATTTTATTTTATTGGTTTAATTAATTATTTACTCACCTATTCTCTCTAAATATTTTATTTCAACCTTTCTAGACCCAATTACATGAAATTATGGCTTACATGTATTTTTAAAATGACTTGTTTCGAAAATTAATTTTTGAAAAGCTAGATTAGTGAGAATGGCGAATACGCGTTTGGAGACTTGTACATTAGTCTTGAAATAGGTATTTTTATGTTTAAGTGCTTAAGTGATAGTTAGTTATACTATCATTATAAGAATTTCTTGAAAAATTCATTTTATCGCGCACAAATCGGAAGTACGCGTTTTCAGGCGCGCGATTAATTAAGGGACTTTAGACCTTTATTTTTAGACTATTAAGAGTAAATAATAATAGTATGAATGAAAGTGCATTAGAGGTTTAGTGCATAAGTGAAATAAAATCGAGAGAAACGAGCACGAAACGCGCGCGTACGCGCGGGAAAAGAGTTGACCTTTGAATTAAGGAGAGCCACACATTTTAGTTTCTCATGGGAGTATCACACTAGATTAAAACCCTCCACATGCTTACCTCAATTGGCGCCTCTTTTGCTCCCATTTCAGCATGCAACAACAAGGGAAAAGAACCAAACTTGCTCATCAAATTTCTTCTCCAAATCTTCATCAATCCTTCACCATTTCACCTCAAATTTTAACCACACCTATCTAACCACTTGGAGACCACATCAAGCTAAGAAAGGAGGCTGCTCTCATGGTTTTACTTTGGCTAAGGAGGACCGAAAATTTCTGCTTAGTTCATCAAGAGAGTTAATAGACGATCAACCTTGAAATTCTTGGTTTATGAAAGTAGTATTGCACTTATAAGTTTGTATTTCCATGTGGGTAGCTTTATTTATATTGAATTTTGGTGTGTGGGCTCTATGAACTCCCACTATGGTTGGATGGACTGATTTGTTATGTTTTTATGATAGTAATGTTGGTTTAGTGTTTAATTTAGTGGAATAATGTTGTGTTGTTGGTGGAAACTCAAAGGGGAGAGAAGGTGAACATTTTTCATTTCTACCCCTATGTTGTCCGTGACCTTTAGAGTAATTTTCCGTGGTTCTAATGACTTGGTTATGATGTATATATGATGTTTGGGTTGTGTAGAAAGTTTCATCAAAAAATAATGTGATTTGGTTGGCCAAATGATGTATTTTCGGAAATCAGCAAAACTGGAAATTTTTCCCGTAACTGCTCTGGCAGTGTTCTTGTTTTCGCTATAACTTTTTATTTCGATGTCGAAATTGAGTGCCGTTAATGGCACTGGAAACTAGACATTCCCAGCTTTCCAACGTTATAAAATTCACATTCTAGTTCCACTTGAGTCATCCATACCAATAGTTTAAACATAACTGTCCTGTTTCACGTCTACACTGGGAGCTCAGTTTTGAACAGCGAATTGATGCTCAAATTGAGCTAGTTGTGGACAAATTTTGAAAATGATTTCTTCTAAGAAATTGTAACCTTATGAATCTAGTTCTCAATACCACCAACCATGCTCAATTCTGAGTTGAATTGAGTGATTTATGACCAGAATTCGAAACTGACTTTGTGGGAGAAAACCCTCATGTTGGACAGATTTGTAACCAATTTTGATTTGAGACTTGCTCTTCGAAATTCTTGGTTTAAATCACCTACCAAATATATCTCGGATCCTTATTAGACCTGGTTAGCATAAATGAGACATGTTTTAAGCATTTTATTGGCCAAGGGTTTGAGAAAAAGAAAACTAGTGATGCAAGGCAGCTTTGCCTTGGAGATTTAGAAATTTGATGGTCTTGTTAACCAATTTTCCGAATGAATTTTCCTATGAAATTTTGTAGAGGAATAGCCCTTATATGGTATTGTAATATTGTTAATTTTGGTGCCATTCCGTGTCCGTTTCAATGCTTAACCAAAGTCCCAAAATTTGTGATTTGAACCTGGAAATTGCCTAAAAGTTTTGATTTTTCAGCAACTTTGATCTACTATATCTTGGTGCTCAAAACTTTGATTCTTGTTCTGCTTGTTGTGTTTTAAACTTTGTTTATGATTCTAATTGAGTTCCAAATTTTAGAGGCTGGTTCACATTGTGTGAATTTTGCAGAATTTCCAAACTTTGCCGAAAACCAACCCCAAAACTGTCTCGCAAGCCAAAACAGCAACTTTGAGACAAATTTTGAATACCTTCGGTTTGGAATCATGAAAAAGTGTCTTCTACAAACTTTTAGTACTTTGGAATTAGTTTCCAAAGGTACCAAGTTTTCCAATTTTTGACCCATAGAGAGTGAGATCTTATTTTTCAAAGTTTACTTGCCGAATCAGAAATTTCCGAACTTAAAGGAAATTGAGGGTTTCGAACTCTCCATTTTCCTCCGATATTGCTAGACCACTTTACATTTGATTTCAAAGGTGAAAATCAGATTTCTCTTGTGTTTTTGAAACCCACTTCCGAGCCTCGATTATAAATAATTAAGGTTCAATTCATGAATTCTCCTTAGATTGTATACTAGTACAACCTTCTTTGATAAGTAGGGGTTCTAAGTGATAGTGTATAATAATTGATGGTTATTTGCTCAGGCGCTCAAGGAGACCTTCAAGAGGATCTCGAAGTGGACGCCTAAACACTTGTTTGCGTACTTACTCACTTGTTCTGAATAGGTGAGTGTTCCATATAGAAGTACGTAATTTGAATAAGTCTATGACATGCTTATCCCATAATCATTAAGTGTTAAGTGCTACATGTTAAGTATTTACCACACTCATGCATATCTAAGTAAGGTATACTTGAATTACTACATATGAAATGCTTGAAGAGCATATTTACGTGACTACTTGAACTACTCGATATGAAATGCTTGAAGAGCATATTTACGTGACTACTTGAATTACTCGACATGAAATCCTTGAAAGGCATATTTATTTAATATGTCTATCAATTAACTGTGACTACTTACCGTTAACTGTTAACCGTAATTACTTACCATTTATCAATTTACTTGATTACCTGCTTACGTGATTACTTGACTACTTGATTACTTGATTACCGTAAATTATATGTTCATATGAAATTGTCCACCATTTTAAGGCGAGTGTGTACTTTATCTCACTCGACCTACTAAAATGATAAATTTTTACCGTTCGTCGGTTTACTTGATTACTTGTGCATGTTGTAAGCTCTAAACTGAACTGGGCCCTGCCCTTGATTACTAACCTACTCGAGCCAGGACTGGGCTCGGTCGGGTAGGTTGGAACCCTGGGCCACCGTTTCGGTATACTCGAGTACTACCACTGGAGGGATAAGGTGATGGCCAGACAAACCGAAGGGATCCGGAAGTTATAAGGTGCAAATGACCGACATGGTTCTACTGGAACACCGTATCCTTCAATGTGTGTTTATTTTGCATAGAGATAACTATTTCGTGCAAATGTGCCAAAGTGCAAATCTCGACTCATACCTATGACATGCTCAAATTACTCGTACCATGATAATTATCGCATGTTAATGTGTCATACCTGTGATATGGTCAAAGTACTCGTATAATGATAATTGTCTCATGTTCATGAGCCAACGTGCAACCCCGAACTATACATGTGGTATGCTCAATTACTTGATTTATTAGAACTGCTAGAGTGTTTTGGAACCTCACTGGGCTGTGTAGCTCATCCCACGTTTTTATTCTCTTTACAGGGTTCGAGACCAAGAGTGCTCATGAATAGTACTAGATAGCTTTCTTTTAAAAATTTTAAGTTGTATTATAGCGGATGGTTATAGTACATATTCCATTGGGTTGTACTTAAGCTTGAAAGTTAAATAATTGTAAGTGTGAAATATTTTGGAGTACTTTAATTATGTATTAAAGTTATTTGAAATATTCCGAGTTTTGAATTGTGGATTGTACCGAGTCCTGGCGAGAGTTGGGCAGGCGTCCCGCGGATACCCTTTGGTTCGCCTTAGGGAGAAGTGGGGGCGTGACAACATGAGCTCAGTCACAGCTTTAGAATTGTTTTAAATTACAACAATTTTGGAGTTATTAAGCACATTTTGACTTTTTTGTTGTTATAATGTCGCTGGAGTTTCTAAAGTTAGTTCATCATTTAACTTCAACAATGATAAGTTATCACTTAGGATAGCTCTGCAGTCTCTTTTCCTCTTCTATTTCTTATGGTATTAAGAGTTGAAACAGCACGGACAATGTGTAAGTTTAGAGCTTAAAAACAAAAGTAGAAAAAACATGGCCTTTGCATTGAGGAAAGCATCTGTGCTAGCGAAATGGGAAAGTACACAGCAATATCCGTTTGCTATTCTATATTTTATGACTGCCCAACATTATAATGGTATGCCCTCTGTATTGTTGATGAAATATGATATATGCAGTTTGAGCTATTGCAAATTTGGAAAAAAATCATTGAACCAACTAAGTTTGCATATTATTTTTAGCTTTTAGCTTAGTAGTTAGCTTAGAAGAGAAAAGAAGATGAACTTTTGATATTGTTTGGATTTAAGAAAGAAGTCAAAGGATTTAGAAGATAAGGGATGATTCAATTCTCTACAACCACTGCCTCAAATACAAACTTGGCCTTTTTGAGAACTTTTCTAAGTTCACAGCAAGCTTCATCTTACTTATCCAAGTTGGAAGGAAAGATTTTCTATGGTTTTTTCTCAAAATTTTTTGGCAAATTTAGAAAAGAATGTTATTGAAATAGAGGATTTTCCATTAATTTGCTAGCAGTTTTTGTTACTACCTCTTTTCCTCTGATGGATTTTCTAATTAGTAGCCAAAAGATGATGTGCTGAATTGGAATTTAATATAGTCATGATTAGAGGATAAGAAACTTTCAAATGTAATTTCCTGGTCAAAAAAGAAAATTGGCGATGGGATTAGTAGTATGAGATTCAAGCTCTTGATTGCCTTTGTGCAGCTATTGCAAATATGATACAGGGAAGGGACTAAACACGTTGCAGGCTTTCCCTTCTCATGTTGCAGATAAAAGATCATACTTGTAGACAAGGAGAGTGATTCTTTATCTTGCTGTGAAACATGCTTCAATTGTTTTGATTTTTGGAAATGCAAGGATAGTTTCTTCCTTTCACAGTGCTCTTTTTTTTTTTTGGGAACAATTTTGCTCTTGTGAGCTGCAAATGGATCAACAAACTCTGCAAGGAAGTTTGCTCCTTGCTTATGATTAAGTACGTGACTACAATACTGCTGCAACTTTTGTGCAGAAATGAAACATGCTTAACATTTCATAGTTTAGGAAGGCTGTCATAGTATCCTTTGCCGGATCTTGTAAGCTTGGTTCAAACTTTTGAGCTTCCATGAAGGAGCAAATTGAAGATCACCTTAGACATGCTTGTCATGAGGAAAAATTAACTTTAACTTCAAAGAGAAAGAATGCATTAGAAAGGATTTTGAACTGTGTTTGAACTTTTTTGTTCGTATGCAGGTGAGTATCAACTATCTCTCACGGAAATTGGGAAAGTAATTTTCTCATATTGTTGAAGTAGTGAATCTTGGTGGTGGATCTGTGCAAATGGCTTATTCTATCTCAGAATTGGATTGAGAGGACCTGCAAATTTTTTTATTTTAAACTTCGATTACTAGCTCATTTAATTATTTATTTGGCTAATTGCCCCAAATATTATTTTCTAACCTTTTTAGACCTAATTACATGGATCTATGGCTTAATTATATTTTTAAAGTGACTTGTTTCAAAATTTAATTTTTGAAGGCTCGTTAAGTAAAAATGTAAATGCGCGTTTCGAAGCAATAACCAATTGAGCGTACTATTAGATTGAAAAATTGGAGACTTGTACATTAGTCTTTGTCGCGCCCCACTTTTCGATTGAATGTGTATGTGTGATGGTGTGTGAGTGTGTGTGATATACATGTGAACGTGTGCGGAATGAAAAGTAAAAGGCCATGGGACTTAGAATGCGACGATTTGGCCAAGTGAAGTTCAAAAGGGTTTTGGTATCAAAAAATGGAGTCGCCACTTGGTATAGAGTTAGGGTGTACCAAGTCACCCAAAAATGATTTTTGTTTTTGAAAAAAAAGTAAATAAACCCTTTTTGAGAACTTTTGGGTCTGCGTAACCAAAAGAGGGATCGGGGGTCACATTTGACGAAGGAGAAGGCAAGGATAAAAATCCAAGGCACCCCTTCGACCTAGCCAA
This sequence comes from Coffea eugenioides, assembly GCF_003713205.1. Classification (NCBI taxonomy): domain Eukaryota; kingdom Viridiplantae; phylum Streptophyta; class Magnoliopsida; order Gentianales; family Rubiaceae; genus Coffea; species Coffea eugenioides. Next base: position 23,663,770 of record NC_040044.1, on the reverse strand, counting down.
GGCTAGTGGCGTGACTTAAACCAATTTTCCTAATTTTTCTACCCAATGTATGTTCGCACGTTGGATATGACTATATGAATGCAAAACGGAAAGGAAAATGCAATCCTAAATTCTACGATGTCTCTCGTGAGGCTTTTGGTCCCAAACCACATGAATTGTGGCGGCCAACAAAGGAAAACCCCCATAGAGGTCGATTAATGCAAATGAGACTCAAATGTGCAAGTGTGGAAGTGTATGAAAGAAATTAAAAATCCAAGTGTTTGTGTGCAAGTGTATGAAAAGGTGCACGTGTGCAATTGTATGAAAATTCCAAGTGTTTGTGTGCAAGTGTATGAAATATAGTGATAAGTGCATATAGGTGTAATTAAATGCAATTTTGTGAAGTAGAAATCAAAATGAACAATAAGGAAAGGAAAATGTGAATTGAAAAGAATGAGTGAGTGATAAATGAGAATGAATGAACCTAAGGGAATGCATCAGGTCGGGTATGGGAATGACTCCTAACTTGTCGACTTCGATTTTCCCTTTGATTAGAAGGCAAAACTAGCGTGCTAAGGCTGTAGACACCAAATTTTTAAGGAGTTTCGTTTGTTATTATTTCTATTTTTGATTAATTTCATTTTTATTTTTATTTTTATTTTTTAGGTCATTTTATCATTTAATTAAACTTTAATCATTTAATTTTCAATTTAATGTTGTTTCGATGTTAGGGTTTTACTTTATCTTATTTTATTTTTTTTGTTTTTGCACATAAGCCTATTTTGGTGGATGAGATCTTGGCCTTTCATCTTAGGTTTAGTTTTTCTTTAGGGGAGGTGCCTTAAAAGGAAAGGGAGCCGCAAAACAAAGGAGGGGACTGGAGTCTAAAGGAACGGACGAGGGAAAGAAAAGAATACAGAGCAAGGGAAAAACAGGGGAGGTTATGGGCAAAAACCGGAAATGAAAATGGGAAAAACAGAGAGGGGCGGGCTGAAAAAGGGGAGAGCTTCATGAGGCAGGGGAGTTTCGTCTGAGAAGGGAGCTGCGGCTGAGACAAGAAAAACAGAGGAGGGCTGAGAAAGAGGAAACAGAGAGAAAGAGGAAACAGAGAGATAAGATGATTGCAACGTCTGGGCAGAACGGGAAAAGAGCAAAAAAGAAACAGAGGAGCGGCGGAAAAAGAGAGGTTGATAGAGAGGAAAAAGCTTCAGGCAGCGAAAAAAGAAGAAAAGAAAGACAAAACGCTAGAGACATAAGCTGGGGGAGTTTCGGAATAAAAACAGAGAGAAGAGAGGCTTGCGCCGCCTGCCCAAGCCACCACCGGCCCCGCATCCGCTGCGGCTGCTGTCTGTCATTGCCGCCACCACGCGCAACCTCCATAGCGACCACCAGGCAGCCACAATCCTTCTTCTCCAGCGCGATTGACAAGTGGCCAACCGCCTGCCCGGCTCCATCGCCATCGTTTCTGAGTAGGAGAACTGGGGACTTGGCGAAGGAAAAAGAAATAGAAAAAACAGAGGACAGAGGGGGGAGAAGCCAGCAAAGAGGCAAAAGTGATGCGGACGAGCTGAATCTCGTCAGCTCAGAATTTTCCGAAGCCGCTGCCGCCCGCGGGAGACCACCACTACCGCCTGCAAATTCTTCACCAGGGAAGCACGGTAAGCCACTCCTTTCTTCGAATTTCAATTCACCTTTCAAGCACAAATGCTGAAAAATCCCAACCCCAAGCATGTTTCTGGTGAATTTATTGTCGCAATCTTTCTTGTTGATTATCTGCAATTTCGGGCATAAATGCTCTCTGGGTTCATTGGATTGTACCTCTTGGGTTGCTAATGAAATTTTGGGGCGGATTCTAGAGTCAATTGAGCGAAATTTGTTGAAGTTCTTTCATGCCCATTCATTGTTTGTTAAATTGCCCGAGTGAAAGTTCTAATTGATTGGCCGGCATTTTTCCAAGTCCGTGAGTTCATTCCTTGCATTTGGAAAGTTCTGATGAATTGGTGTTTTGCAGTTTGTTGTTTTTCGCTTCGCTCCAAATTAATGCTGGGAGATGAAGTCTTTGTTTGGGGGGGGAATTTTGTTGATTTTTGGAACGATTGCAATTGAAATTTAAAAATCTGGTTGCCAATTGAAAAGAACAGAAATGGTAATGAATGTTAATTCGGTGAAGAAGATGATGGCTTCTCCGAAATTACTAAATCAAACCTTTTGTTTTTCTCCTTCTTCGTAATTTAGTCCCAAGGTTTTAAGCCTTTACAATTTGACCCTAAATCTGTCATGATTCCTCCAATTAAGTCCCTATTTTGTAGTGATTGAACCCCAAGTTCCCCTTATTCTGATATGGCCCAAAATCTGGAAAATTCAACTAATTTTACCCTTTTAAGTTTAATCCTCTGTTTGCATGTTTTATGTGATTTTTTTTGGATAGATTAATTCTTAATTTGCCTATGTTGTTGGGTTTAGTATGATGGTTTAGGTTTTGGGCAATTATACCTGTTTGGGTTGAATGGGTTTAATTTATTTTGTTTGGGTTGGTTTGGGCTAGAGGATCAAGGCCCATCTATTTGGTTGGCTAATTTTTGGGCCAAGATAATATACTAGCCCACTTGTTTTTCTTTGGACTTTCGATTGGGCCAAGTGATCTTGGCCCAAGAAAGGTGAAGATGGCCCGTTCCCTTTTTGTTTTGGATTTCTGATTGGGCCTGGAAGGTTTTGGCCCAAGCAAATAAGGAAAAAGGGCCCAATGGTTTGGTCCATTAAGAAACCAGAAAACAATTTTGCAAATCAGTCCCTGAATTTCTCCTTAACTGTGCTGTGGCCCTGGATATTTTCAACTTCTTTCAATTGGATCCTTAAATTAATTGCAAATAGGTCCCTGAATTTTATTTTTCTTTAATTTTGACCTCCAAACTTTGTCAATCTTTGCAATCAGGTCCTTTCTTCTCTTGACTTCTTAAATGTGAATTGTCGACATGATTTAATTGATTCAAATTCATGCTTATTTTTTATCCTTTGTGCTTATTTGCCAAATAAATTGGTACCTTGACCTTTTTATTATTTTGAAGCTAATATCTCATTTACTCGATTTCCATTGTAAGGGAGGTAACTTCTATATTCTTAAGTTTATTTTTCCTACGTGCTCCTACGTGTTATGTGAACATGCATGCCTACTCCGCTTTCCTTGCCTCCTTGTGTGCATTTACTTGCTTTTACTTTTATTTAAGTTTTATGGGGTATGTGTACACCTCTTGGCTTGTAATAGATAGGGCTCGGAGAGCCTTTGGTCCATTTCCCCTTCCCCTTGGTTGCTTTTATTTAAGTTTTATGGGGTATGCGTACACCTCTTGGCTTGTAATAGATAGTGCTCGTAGAGCATCTGGTCCATTTCCCCTTCCCCTTGGTTGCTTGCTTTTGTTGTTACATGTTAAATTGCTTTAGTAGGCTCTTGCATCTAGTCGAGCATGCTAAGTGCTACGTGCTATGTGTTTACGAGTATTTTGGCATGTCTACTTGCTTTCATAGCCATGAATGAATGGAATGGATGAATGTACGTTTCCGCTAGTCCAACGCTAGTCGGAATTCATAGAATGGGCTAGTTCAACGCTAGACCCTTAGAGATTTCCCCTCATTAGCATATCATTTGCTTGTTCACCACATATCATGCATTTTTCTTAGTTTTATCACTTGGCATGCTCCTCGAACCCCCTTTCCCTTCATTTTAGGATTTTTGCATATCATGATAGTTGTAGGGTCCATTTGCTTGAGGGTCCCCTTCTGATAAGGGAAACGAGCGAGTGTGGCTACTCGATAGCCTTAGCACGCTAGTTTTGCCTTCTAATCAAAGGGAAAATCGAAGTCGACAAGTTAGGAGTCATTCCCATACCCGACCTGATGCATTCCCTTAGGTTCATTCATTCTCATTTATCACTCACTCATTCTTTTCAATTCACATTTTCCTTTCCTTATTGTTCATTTTGATTTCTACTTCACAAAATTGCATTTAATTACACCTATATGCACTTATCACTATATTTCATACACTTGCACACAAACACTTGGAATTTTCATACAATTGCACACGTGCACCTTTTCATACACTTGCACACAAACACTTGGATTTTTAATTTCTTTCATACACTTCCACACTTGCACATTTGAGTCTCATTTGCATTAATCGACCTCTATGGGGGTTTTCCTTTGTTGGCCGCCACAATTCATGTGGTTTGGGACCAAAAGCCTCACGAGAGACATCGTAGAATTTAGGATTGCATTTTCCTTTCCGTTTTGCATTCATATAGTCATATCCAACGTGCGAACATACATTGGGTAGAAAAATTAGGAAAATTGGTTTAAGTCACGCAACTAGCCTTGGCTAGGTCGAAGGGGTGCCTTGGATTTTTATCCTTGCCTTCCCCTTCGTCAAATGTGACCCCCGATCCCTCTTTTGGTTACGCAGACCCAAAAGTTCTCAAAAAGGGTTTATTTACTTTTTTTATTCAAAAACAAAAATCATCTTTGGGTGACTTGGTACACCCTAACTCTATACCAAGTGGCGACTCCATTTTTTGATACCAAAACCCTTTTGAACTTCACTTGGCCAAATCGTCGCATTCTAAGTCCCATGGCCTTTTACTTTTCATTCCGCACACGTTCACATGTATATCACACACACTCACACCACACACATTCATTCACATTTATCGAAAAGTGGGGCGCGACAAAGGCTATCGAGTAGCCACACTCGCTCGTTTCCCTTATCAGAAGGGGACCCTCAAGCAAATGGACCCTACAACTATCATGATATGCAAAAATCCTAAAATGAAGGGAAAGGGGTTCGAGGAGCATGCCAAGTGATAAAACTAAGAAAAATGCATGATATGTGGTGAACAAGCAAATGATATGCTAATGAGGGGAAATCCCTAAGGGTCTAGCGTTGGACTAGCCCATTCTATGAATTCCGACTAGCGTTGGACTAGCGGAAACGTACATTCATCCATTCCATTCATTCATGGCTATGAAAGCAAGTAGACATGCCAAAATACTCGTAAACACATAGCACATAGCATTTAGCATGCTCGACTAGATGCAAGAGCCTAATAAAGCAATTAAACATGTAGCAACAAAAACAAGCAAGCAAGGGGAAGGGGAAGTGGACCAAATGCTCTCCGAGCCCTATCTATTACAAGCCAAGAGGTGTACACATACCCCATAAAAGCATAAAGGGAAAGGGGAAATGGACCAGATGCTCTCCGAGCACTATCTATTACAAGCCAAGAGGTGTACACATACCCCATAAAACTTAAATAGAAGTAAAAGCAAGTAAATGCACGCAAGGAGATAAGGAAAGCGAAGTAGGCATGCATATTCACATAACACGTAGGAGCACGTAGGGTTAAATGAAGCGCAAATGAAGAATAGAGTGTACCTCCCTTGAATTGACGCCCCAATGAAGTGAAATTATTCAATTACCCTCCAAAATAATAAAAAGGTCAAGGCACCACTTTATTTAAGAATAATTAAAAGAAATGGGCAAAACAAAGCTCACTTAGCCACAAAGTCCCTAAAGTCATAACTTAAGTGCAATTTAAGCAAAGCAAGGTGGCTAATTGGAATCAAACGAACAATGAAATTGCAAAAGTTAAAACTACCAAGGACTAAATTGAAGACATTATTCAATTAGTTGGGTCAAAGTAGCATTAGTTAGAAGCCAAGGGGTCAAAATGCAATTTTAGAAGATTATTTCATGCAATCTTCATGCAAAGAACGTAGCTTATATTCTGCAACAAAGATTTGCATCTCATGGAGTTTCCTTCAATGGTTCCCTGCTACCCAAAAATGCAACTTCAACTCACAAATTCTACCTTATCTAACCAAACACCATAAGAAAACCACAAAATGATATGAACATCTTCCAAGAACTGCAACCCAAGCCCAAATCATGAAACAAGCAAAAGAAAACTGATGGAAAGAAAGCCAAGATCTGCCGTTCTTTTTATTTCAAGCTCACGGATGGAAAGGAAACTGATAGCCTTTATCCGCGAGTTCCTAATCATAACAACTCCAGGCGCAACTTCAAGTAAAAGAAAAACGGGAGCAACAAGGGTAGCTTCTAAAATTCAGATTCCTTTCGAAAATTCTGATCAAAGGGGAAAAAAAATGTTCTAACACAACAAACATATTCGCACCCATATATTGAAATCGAGGTGAGAGGAAAAGGGGAAGCTGAGCATATTCAGAATGGAATTATACTTAAAGCTGATGACAATGAGCATAAAGACTTCGGCTAAGAATTTAGAATGCAGTGACGGGCATTTGAACAATGCCATGTTGCAGCCTACTGCTATGCCGCACATTGCTGCTCTCAATTGCAACCAGCACATACATGGAGGTCCATTCAATAACAGACAAAATCCAACAAGGAATTCAAGCCATTCCAAACATTCCATCAACCCCAAAAGATTGAAAATTTCTGGGCCCAAAGCTGCGGCAATAAACATACAGTTGCTAACGTATTGTGGCAGAAACTGTTCTATTCTTAGCAACAAACACTGACTACATATCAAACCTGGCGGACCTAGGCTTCCGGAAAGGATTACACACAGCAGGGGCAACCCAAAACAAACACTTTGACATCAGGAAAGTGAAACTCCAATGCATGAAAAGGAAAAACAAGAAACTGCTGCAACAAGCTGAAAGTTTCAAGCTTGCTGCGACTGTTTTTCTTTAAACGAGTTCATGCGATGAAATATCATGCTATACCCATGTTAAAACCATCATTTTCACAATAAGCACCGTAGCTAATAACAGATTCCAGAAATGAATCCCTACCCGACAGGTTTCAAAGGTGCAATATTGCTAAAAAAAACATAGGCATCGCAGGATTACACTACTTTTCTTAAACTGCTGAAATGCGATTGGAAGACAGGGAAAAAGGTTTACCTTTAACACCAGGAAATGCCAATAAAACATGAAGAATTCGAGGATGGTCAGATTTGAATCCCAGTGAAGAAAGATGCTAGCTTGCCGTTCAGATTCTGGAGTTCCTCCTCCGCACTTGATGCCCTTCGTCTGAAGAATCTCCCTTGCCTCTCCGTTTGCAGCGTTTCTTTCCTTTCCTTCTGCTCTCAAGCCAAAACCCTATCTACTTGCTCTCTCTCAGTTTCTCCTCTATCTTTTGATTTTTCTTTTTCTTAGCCCTCAGCTTGCTCTCCTTTCCTCCCAAGAAACCCCGTAGCCTGCTTGCTCTTCCTTTCATCCCTAGCCGCCAACCTTCAACTTTCCTCACTCTCCGCCGTCCCCCCTCTGTTTTGTTTTGCCTTTTAAACCTCTCTCCGTTGATCTCTCACCCTTGCTCTTGTTCTCTCTCGGCTCTCCCTTACTCCATCTCCCTCAGTCTTTCTTTTTTTTAGTCCTCCAGCTCTCCCTCTGTCCCTTTTGCGGCTACTCCCCCGTATCCTCCCTACGAACCAGCTCCCCCCCTTTGCGGCTGCCTTTTGTTTTCTATTTATATGGGGCCTCCCAAACTCCTAAACCCTTGTTTGAAAGGTGAGGATGAGGGACAAGGACAGGCCCTCACATCCAGCCCTCCAAAGGCTGTTGAAGTTGTACCTCGCACGCTGCAAAAAATTGCAGCGTGCATGCTGCGATAATAATTTTTTTTTTTTTTTTTTTCTAACAACTTGATAATTACAGAAATGATAAAATAAAATATAAATAATAATAATAACGAAATTACACAAACCAGGTAATGATAATAATAATACTAATAACGATGAAAACAAACAAAAAACTAAACAACTAAAAACAACAAAAATGGCCATTTTTCCATCTTTTTCACATTTTCTTTTTTTTCATTTTCATTCATTTTCTTTTTCTCAAAATAACTTAATAAAAATAACTAAAGTGCCCAAAGATTGAATTTAAAGAAATAAACATATTTTTGTGAAGAAATTTCCTTTTTTCCTTTTTTATGATTTTCATTTTCATTTCTCTTTCAAGAAAGCATTGAATAAAAACAAAATGACTAAAACATATTTTTGATGTCTTCCTTTTCTTTTTTCTAAAAACTCTACGCTAATTTTAAACTTAAAAGCTAAAACTAAAAATTAAAACTAAAAGTAAACAACGAATGCAAACAATCTAAAATGAAAATCATGAAATAGATGCCACATAAAATTATTCAAAATTTGGTGTCTACAGTTTGCCCCTCTTTGTCTGAGTTTTGAAAAAACTTGAGACAAAGAAGTAGACACCAAATACTTACCTGTGTTATTTGGCTGCAAAAGGATCCCAATGAACAAGAATTTGAATACAGGACTGACCCGAACATGAAAAATAAAACGGGACTGACCCGAACCAGAATTGAAAACGGGACTGACCCGAACAGAAATTTAAGATTGGGATAGACCCACGGGATAGACCCGAACAGAAATGTAAAATTAGATGAATTGAAGTGAGATAGAGTGTTGGTGGGATGGAAACACGCACATTAGTGAGATAGGCTCGATGCTAACGGCGGTAGAAATGAGAACATGCACGTTAGTGAGATAGACTCGATGCTAACGGCGGTAGAATGAAAACACGCACGTTAGTGAGATAGACTCGATGCTAACGGCGGTAGAAATGAGACACGCTCGTTAGTGAGATAGACCCGATGCTAACGGCGGTAGAATGAAAAACGCACATTAGTGAGGTAGACTCGATGCTAACGGCGGTAGAATGAAACACGCACGTTAGTGAGATAGACTCGATGCTAACGGCGGTGAAATGAGAACACGCCGTTAGTGAGATAGACTCGATGCTAACGGCGATATAGAATGAAAAATACGCACGTTAGTGAGATAGACTCGATGCTAACGGCGGTAGGATAAAACACGCACATTAGTGAGATAGACTCGATGCTAACTGCGGTTGAAGTAAAACACGCACGTTAGTGAGATAGACTCGATGCTAACTGCGGTTGAAGTAAAACACGCACGTTAGTGAGATAGACTCGATGCTAACGGCGGTGAAATAAAACACGCACATTAGTGAGATAGACTCAATGCTAACGGCGGTAGAATGAAAACACGCACGTTAGTGAGATAGACTCGATGCTAACGGCGGTAGAAATGAGAACACGCACATTAGTGAGATAGACTCGATGCTAACGGCGGTAGAATGAAAACGCGCACATTAGTGAGATAGACTCGATGCTAACGGCGGTAGAAATGAGAACACGCACGTTAGTGAGATAGACTCAATGCTAACGGCGGTAGAATGAAAACGCGCACATTAGTGAGATAGACTCGATGCTAACGGCGGTGAGGTCAGTGACTATGGTTGTCAAGAAAGGAAGTAAAAGGGTGCGCGGCGGACGCTGAGACTTGTCAAATAAAAAAAAATTAAAAGTTGAGATTTGAAATTGATTTCTTCAAGAAATAAGAAGTTAAACCTAATTTTTGATTGATTGATTTTTGATGATTTTTTTTGTTTTTTTGTTTTTTTTTTTTTTTTTTTTTTTTTTTTTTTTTGAAGAATCTTTCCAAAAATTTGCCCCAGTATGATGAATTTTGCAAATTGAACCCATAGTTGATGTTGTTGCACCTTTTGATCAAATTTGCTTGCAAACATTTTCAATCTGCCTTTGTTCACTGGAGGACTCTTTCCGACACCGATTCCAGTGCGAGGCGTGGTTACTTTCATCTGTGCATGCAATTTTTCCTGTGAAAGAGAAAAAACAAAGAAATTGCCACCACCATTTGACCCATTTTCCTTTGAGAATCGTGTAAACATGAGTTTTTCGATGCCCGTATCAACTTTTGCTGCGGCAGCCGATTGAGTTGGATTTTTCACCCTGAGGCTTCTCTGATTTTCAAACTGATCAGGTATGTGCTTTGCTATATTGTGAAGTCTGTGTAGCTGGCTTGGCTGAATTTCAACTGTTCTCAAAAGGTGACTGAATCCAAGCATACTTTTTGCAATAAACCACGGGGATTGTCATTCACCACAATTCAATGATAAAGAATGAGGGATGCAAGAAAATTCACATGTGATGTAAAAATAATTATGCACAAGAATGCACACTTAACCATTTGTACTTAAATTCTACAAAAAATGCCATGAATGCAAGTAATTTGGAAAAAATGAGTTTCCTAAGAATGTATTCGCAAAAGAATGTTTTACAAAATGACACAGTTTTGCCCAACGGATGTCATATTCGAATCTCTGAGTATCCTTGTTCTGGGATTCAGTATTGGCAGGGGTATGACAAAAATGAGGAGAAATCCAAATGAACCAGACCACCAGCTGTTCTTCCTCGTGCACGCTTGCTGCGAAATCCTACTTTGGCGCCCTTTCGGGTTTTCACCAAGGTTGCCCCCACTCCTTTTCTTTTGTTTTGTTTTTGTTTTGTTTTTCTCTTTTTCTTTTCTTTTCCTCCTTTTCTTTTGAGGTGCCCTTTCGGGTTTTCACCTAAGGAACAATGGAAAAACTCAACCATAATCGACTCAGGAGTATGAACTGAAGATTGCTGACATCAGTAAAATGCGCTTCCCTTGTAAGATTAAGCGAAGGCATTATGGACATCACTTGCCAGTTGACTAGCAAATTTCCCAATAGAAAATACGGCAAATGACGAAAGCCAGGACTTTGGGCTTTTGAAATGAAGTCAGGTGGGGTGTTTTTCAAGAAAAGTTGAGGCTTGAAAGCAAATTTTGATGAGAGGGGTGTGAGATAGCCTGAGATTGCATCATTTTGAAATTATTTCCAATTTTGAACGAAACTGAAGAAAATTTTGCCCCAGTTTGATTGGATTTTCTTTCTTTGCATTTTCTTCATTGCATTCTTCTTACTTTTGCATTTTTCTTCAAAAACTAGATTTGCCCCAGTGTGGGGTTCTTTTTTCCTCCTTTTCATCTCTCTTTCAAAATAAATTTGCCCCAGTGTGGGGTTCTTTCTTTCCTTTCTGATCATTTTCAAAATGAATTTGCCCCAGTGTGGGGTTGGCAATTCTCAGGGGTTGCCAAACGAAAATTATTGTTCTGATAGCTCAAAGGGGATGACTAAGGATGAAATGTTTTGATAGAAAAGGAAGATGGCCTGACTTTTGCCTCGCCCTTTGCATGATTTCCTAAAAGAAACTTTGCATAATCAAATAAAGAACATCTTACACATGTCCGAGTTGATAGGTTGAGGGAACGTCTGTCCTTCCATCTCTCCTTTGAACACCCAATAAGCTTTGTCAATTTGAAGCAAATTTACCTTCGACTTCGTCTTTCATCGCTTTAGCACTTTGTTTCCTTTTTCAGAAGATCGGTGGCGGATCCTTTTGTTATGAACATAGGTCATGTGTTTTGACAACGTTGGTCATGGCACATAGCATTCAACTGCTTTTCATTAATCAGAATCAATCGTTAATGACACTGCTTTAACCAATCAGCTTTCAACCTGGCAGGAAAGGGATTTTCTTAATGAAGGAATTTCTCAATGAAGGCTTTTTTTTTTTTCTTTTTTTATGAAGGCTTTCTCCATGAAGGGGTCTCTCAAAGAAGAGATTTCTCAATGAAGGGATTTTTAATGGAGGGGTTTTCAATGGCTTTCTCAATGAAGGCTTTCCCAAGGAAGGGATTTTCAACGAAAGGATTTTTAATGAAGGGGTTTTCAATGAAGGGCTACATCAGATTCCAGAACAGTGATATTCAAAGGATCAAATAATTTCATCTTTGGCCATCTCAAAGAATTAACAAAAATTCAGGACAATAATCAAATAAACAAATAAAACAAATTGTGCATTTCATGAAACTCCAAATCAAAGCAGAAACAAGACAAAACTCAATTGCAAAAGATGCTTTCGTTAAGCTATTCACATATGCAAGAAAAAGTTTTCGTGAATTTTAGTAAATGACAACCCCTAGATTCATCGAAATTCCCTTCGAGAGGGAGGATAATCAGCCATCCAAATTGTGCAGAGCTCCTTCAGGATTTTCAAGTTTCGTCATTGGAGGTGGATGCCTCAAAGGTGTCCTTGTGTTCAGAAAAAGGATTCGTACTTATGTTCGGTCCTTGTTCTTCCCTTTTCCTTAACACTATATTTCCTGCTTCGATCATGTCCTGGATCTTATGTTTTAGTACCCAACATTTACTGGTCGAATGACCGGGCGCTCCAGAATGGTAGGCACACGCGGCTTGAGGGTCGTATCCAGAAGAGAGACCTCGACGAGAGTAGTTTGGAGGAGGTATGTCATCTATTTTACCGGCAGCCTTGAGCTGTTCATACAGTTGGTCAATGGGTCGGCCTAAGTTGGCAAAAGTTCGAGATCGACCAGGTTTTTGTATTTTGTTGGTTTGAGGAGGGTTGTAAGTTTGTTGGTTTGGTGGAGCAGGTCTGGGATTATAAGGTAGACGAAGTTGAATTTGAGGATTGTTTTGAGTCATTGGGAAGGATATTGTAGGTAGGCTTGCATGGTTTGGTTGAGGTCGAGAGTGATTGGTGGTAGTATGGTAAACAAGATGAGAGTTTGGATAATGAGGGTAAGGGTTGGAGTAGGTAGGGTATCGTCGAAATCTGGGTTTTGGGGTAGGGTTTTGATCCCAAACAAAAGCAGTTTCCCCCTCTTGCTTTTTGAATTGTTGCTTCTTCCCATTGCTATTTTGACTTTGCAAAACTTCCACTTGAGTTTTCAGGGCGGACACATTAACAATCTTTCCAGCCTTCACGAAGTCATCATATTCTTCCAGTTTATTGACAATAGCAGCAAATGAGCATCCAGTCATGCGGAAAATTTCTTCAAAGTGCGGCGGATCATGTGCCTTAATGAAGGTGCGAATGATTTCGTCTTCAGTCATCGGTGGCTCGACTTTTGCAGCTATCTTCCTCCACCTCTTGGCATAAGTCTTGTGGTTCTCAGAGGGTTTTCTTTTTGTTCCTTCCAACGTGGTTCGCGTCGGAGCCAGCTCGCAGTTGTACCCGTATTGCCTTACAAAAGCATTGGACAAGTCAAACCAGGTCTTCGCTTCTTCGGGTTTCAGCTTGGAATACCAGTCGAGTGCATCCCCCTCCAGACTTTCTGGGAATAGCCTCAAAGGCAGATTTTCATCATCTGTTGGCCTACCCAACTTGTTGGCGAACAATCTGAGGTGTGTCTTGGGATTGCCCGTCCCATCATACTTGTTAAACTTCGGAGTTTTGAACCCCTCAGGCAATTGCACATTCGGGAAAAGGCAAAGCTCATCGTAATCCAAGACTCCTTGTTTGTTCAATCCCTGACTTTTCTTTATAAACTCATCGAAACGGTCCAGGCGTTTGAGAAGCTTTATATCAACGGGAGCGGAAGATTCCCCAATTTCTGCCTTGGTTTGAACAATATGGTCTGGTAGGAATGGCTCAGCGGCAGTGTGATAAAAAGTATGTGGCTCAGGTGGTATGTTTGAAGTAACTTGGGGTTGCGGGCCTTGCATGTAAGTAGGAAAAAATGAAGGATTAGGAGGGTAAGTGTATGGCAAATGTATGGTGGGATAGGTGAAAGTTCCTTCAGGTGGAATAATGAAAGGTGGAGTAAAAGTGGTTTGGGTCGTGGCTATGCCAAACGATTCTGGCTCCGGCTGACTGACGGGTTCAGGCTCGGGTTGAACTCCACTACTGATAAGCTCATCGATTAATTTCTTTTGGGCGGCCATTTCAGTTGCCATTTCACCAAACTTCGTAAGCATCTCGGTCAGTTGGACCCCCAAACTTGCAGTCTCAGGTTGGGCAGTTGTAGCAGACCTATCTGACAGTTCCGGTTGCGAACTCATGTTTACACGATTCCTCTGGGCTTGACTACGGGATCGCGTTATGATGGGGCTTCGACGAGAAGCGATGTTTAAATATTGCCTGAAAATTTTGAAAGATTGCCTTTAGATTCAACTCTCGCTCAATTATTCCAACGAAAATAAAGAAAAGGAAAAGAAAAAGGCAAGAGTTAGTAGATATCCAGAAAAATCGGATGCATGTCCTATGGGGGAACCCTTTTATGCCAAGGGTAGGCCTAGCATGAAAATGCAATCCTCCAGAGCAGGCACTATACAATACCTGATGGATCCAATCAGCTTATGGAGTGAAAATAATTTTGAAAAATTTGGCCCATTGGAATAAGAAGAGACGTTTGTCAAAATGAGGACCTCGTCCGAAGGGATTGATTACCTTTGATGTGCAAAACGCATGGGTTTGACCTTGACGAACTTCCTATCAAAGAGATTGGAATTCGTTGATAAAATTTCTCAGTGAATTACGGGTCAAAACCCCAATTGATCAAGTGATTGGATGCAATGGACGGTTTTCTTCAAAATTGACTAGATTTCCCAATTTGGAATTTGACAATGAAACCCCAATAGGGCAAATGGGTTGAATGAAATTGACAATTTATTTAAAATCGACCGAATTACCCTAAAAGGGAAACAGGTCAAATGAATTGAATGAAATTTATCCAAAATTAATCAGATCACCCTAAAAAGGGTAAATTGATCAAATAGATTGAACGAAACTTGATTTATTCAAAATCGGCTCGGTTGCCCTAAAAATGGGTAAATTGGTCAAATGAATGAAATTGAATTAGGGATTTATTCAAAAATCGGCCGAATGACCCTAAAAAGGGTAAATTGGTCAAAAGACCCTAAAAAGGGTAATTTGTCAATTGAATTGATAATTTATTCAAAAGCGACCGAATGACCCTAAAAAGGGTAAATTGGTCAAAAGACCCTAAAAAGGGTAAATTGGTCAAATGAATTGACGATTTATTCAAAGTCGACCGGATGACCCTAATAAGGGCACATTGGTCAAATGATTTGATGATTTATTCAAAATCGACCGAATGACTCTAAAAAGGGTAAATTGGTGAAATGAATTGACGATTTATTGAAGAATCGACCGGATGACCCTAAAAAGGGTAAATTGGTCAAATGAATTGGATGAAATGAATTTATTCAAAAATGATTAGATTGTACTAAAATTGAATGAATTGAAAAAAAATGGATTGGATAAGATGGATGATTTGTTCAAAAATCGATTGAATTATTCGCCCACTGGGTGGTTTCAAGAAATCATTACAATGCCTTGGTCTATGAGCCTCTAAAATCAAAATTTGGCCTCTATATTTATCGTCTCAACAATGAGGAATCATTTGTGAATTTTCTTCGAATTAATGTCCTTTTACGCAAGGGATTTTTACCAACTTTGATAAAATGGCCAAAAAGTGATTATTAGATGCTTATATTCCAAAGATCACTCCATGAAAATGATCGGATCCTACCTTACCTTGTGCACTACCCCTTCGGATGGTACGAGAAAGGTAAACGTGCAAGTCTCATTTGGATTATATATCCGAGACATGGGGTGGTTTATTCCTAACACGGGATCCCCTAAATGGCATTCCCTTTCTAGGGTTTATGCATGATGCCATTTATTAAAGCGATGTAAATATGTGACAAATATGGTCTAAAAGACATAAATAATGCATCGGGGGAAAAAGGTCTAAAATGAAATGTACTTATTGAAAATTAAGCATAATGACTGGAATTTAAACATGTAAGTTATCTAGTGGGTAAGTCACTAAAAGAGTGCCAAAGAGGCCTCTTATTGCTAAGGCATATGAATGCAAGCCAGGAAAACAAAAGAATGGTTAGTGCAATTGATAGTACACCTAACACATTGGGAGCAATTAAGAAAAGAAATACAATAAAACAAGTAAAAGGGGTGGAACCCCTTCCCTCGTGCCTAATGTGCTTAAAATAGGGTGAGGCTGACTCTAGCCTAGGAAAATGCTAATATGGATGCATGAGGCTGGGGTTCACTAATGCAACTAGACTCGATAAGTCTCGGCTCCCAAGCCTTCAGACCTAAAGGCGAAGGGTCATCACTCCCAGGGCCTTTGATCGGTGGCTCGAGTGATCCCTTAGGTAGCGCTATGGGCGCAGAGCACACCAGCCGCCTACCCAAGGCAATCGATCCTAATCCTACAAGGCGGTGTGGGAAACGCCCACGAAAATAAAATAAAATGGGATAGCAGCAAGTAAACATGCACGTATGAAGTGTTCCCCTATTTTGAGGGAAGGGGTGAGAACCACGCGAGACTCTAAAGGTGACACACACCCCCCCAAATGCAATGCAAGCGCGAGATAATAAGTAAACATTCATTCAAACATACATTCATGAGTCGAGGGATTGGTTTGATTACGTACATAAGACAAAACGGTCCTAAAAATGAAAAATGCAATCCTAATATCCACATGCTATGCATAGAAAGGGTAGAAAAAGGAAACGAATGGTTAAGTCAAAATGCTTGGACCCACTTAAGAAGTCCCCAGTGGAGTCGCCAACTGTCGCGCCCCACTTTTCGATTGTGAAATGTGTGCGAAGTGTGGTGTGAACGTGTGCAACATGAAAAGTAAAAGGCCATGGGACTTTGGAAAGCGACGATTTGGCCAAATGAAATTTAAAAAGGGTTTTTAAATATGAAAACGGAGTCGCCACTTGGTATAGATTTGGGGTGTACCAAGTCACCCAAAAAGTGTTTTTTAGAGACAAAGTAGTAAAACCCTTTTTAAAACGACTCCTAGTCCACGTAAACCAAAGAAAAAGGTTCGGGGGTCACGTTTGACAAAGGGGAAGGCAAGGATAGAATCCAAGGCACCCCTTTGACCTAGCCAAGGCTAGTTGCGCGACTTAACCTTACCTTTCCTAATTTTCTACCCAATATATGTTCGCACGTTGGATATGACTATATGAATGCAATACGGAAAGAAAAATGCAATCCTAAATTCTACAATGTCTCTCGTGAGGCTTTTGGTCCCAAACCACATGAATTGTGGCGGTCAACAAAGGAAAACCCCATAGAGGTCGATTAATGCAAATGAGACTCAAATGTGCAAGTGTGGAAGTGTATGAAAGAAATTAAAAATCCAAGTGTTTGTGTGCAAGTGTATGAAAAGGTGCACGTATGCAATTGTATGAAAATTCCAAGTGTTCGTGTGCAAGTGTATGAAATATAGTGATAAGTGCATATAGGTGTAATTAAATGCAATTTTGTGAAGTAGAAATCAAAATGAACAATAAGGAAAGGAAAATGTGAATTGAAAAGAATGAGTGAGTGATAAATGAGAATGAATGAACCTAAGGGAATGCATCAGGTCGGATGACATGTATTTCCTTACTCGGCTTTGTCAAAACACATACAAAATCTAAACACTCCAACCCATGAGATCAATATCAACTGATGTAAAAGAGAGCAAGCAACAGAGAGCGAATCAATCAACCATGAGCCAAACACTCAAACAAGCAGCCACAGAAACAAAACGCAGCGGCAAAGATTCCCTACATCCTGATCTACATCTCATGATACTTGACTGGAAAAGAAATGAAAATATTACCTTAATCACCCAATGAAGCGCAGAATGATCAAGGATGAGGGCTAACAGATTCACCAGATCTTCGGGGAAGCACCAGTGGAAAACAGCGCCGCTGACCTGGTCACTTGGAGCTCCGATCCTTCCTTCCCTTCCAGATTTTCTTTCGGTTTCAATTCTCTCTCCAACCAGCCATTGTTACCCACTCTCCTTCTGTTTTTGCTTTCCCTTTTGTTGCCTCAACCGTCAGCTCCTAGATGAAGCCCTCTGTTTTTCTTACAGTCGTCCCTTTCTAGCCTCTCTCTCGGTTTTTTCCTGTTTTTGCCGTCAACCTCACGGCCGCCTCCCTCTCTGTTTTTCCCCCTTTCCTACGCTGTTTTTCTTTCACCTCCCTCGCCCCTCTGGTTTCTCTCTATTGCTCTCGGTCCTTTTGCCTTTGATCTCTCTATCCAGCCGCCAACCCAGAATCCTCTCTTTGTTTCTTTTCTGGTTTCTTCCTTTTCTTCCCCCCAGAATCTCCCTCGCTCTCGGCTCTTATCCTTTTCTTTTGCCGTTAATCTTTTTATCCCCCGTTTCTTTTGCTCAACCTTTGCTCCCCCCTCTTTTTTGTTTTCCGAAAACCTCTCTCCCACTCGCTTAGGCTCTCTCCCAGAAACCTTTCTAGCCGTAATTCTCCCTCTCCCTTGCGGCTACCCCTTCTTTAGCTTTTATATCCCAGTTCAACCCTAAAACACTCAGCAATCTCTTCAAATATTGCAGCCCAAGGGGCTCACCGAGGCCCTCTCTTGCAAGCTGCAAAAACGTAGCTTGCAAGTCGCTCTTTTTTTTTTTTTTTTTTTTTTAAAACTGAACTTAATAACTTAATAAATACAGAAATGATAAAATATAAATAATAATAATAATAATAAATTGCCAAAAACCAGGTAATAATAACAATAATAATAACGAAAATAATTTAAAAACTAAACAACTAAAAACAACAAAAATGACCATTTTTCCATCTCTTTTTGTTTCATTTTTCATTTTTCCCAAAATAACTTAATAAAAATAACTAAAGTGCCCAAAGATTGAATTTAAAGAAATAAACATATTTTTTGTGAACAAATTTTCCTTTTTTTCTTTCTCTTTTTTTTCATTTTTCCAATCCAACTAAAGCCTATTTTTTCAATTTTTCTTTTCAAAAAAGCATTGAATAAAAACAACATATTTTTGATTTTTTCCTTTTCTTTTCTCTAAAAACTCTACGCTAATTCTAAACTTAAAAGCTAAAACTAAAAATTAAAACTAAAAGTAAACAACGAATGCAAGCAATCTAAAATGAAAATCATGAAATAGATGCCACATAAAATTATTCAAAATTTGGTGTCTACATCTAGTCTTTAAAACAAAACAATGTCTTAAAATAAAATAAACTAAAGGAAGCGTAATATTTTTTTTTTTAGACTAAACAACAATAGTATCCTAAAAGTTGGGGTATCACACTTACTCTCACCTCTCGGCTATCACTCTCACAGTCAATTGCCCCCTATTCACCACATCGTTTCACACAGACACACATCAGCACTAATGTGCAACTTCACTATTGTTGCCATTCACCACTTAGTCTAAGCCCCTGATATCCGGCTAGCAGCAACAACATTGGCAAGGTGGTGAGGTACTACTCCAAACTCCACACTCCAATACTCATCTTAATTTATATGTATTCAGCCACAGAATTTTTTGCAACTTTTAATTTACTTGAATTAATTTAGTTAAATGAATTGTGTCACGTTGAATTAAATTAGTTTAGGTAATACGTTTAGCTCAATATCTCTAAGGGACTAAATTTAGCTTAGGTCTAGTGTACAAATTAAACTCCCTCATTTTCTGACTAGAGTTTTACCTGAAGGAATAGAGCCAAGCCTATTAAAGGCTTTTTTCAAGTCGGATTTAGGGTGCCGTTTGATAAAACTGAAATCTGAAATCTGAAATATAAATTCATTAAGTTATTGAATTGTTAAGTATTAAATCTAATATATTTGAGTGTATATCACATTCAGTTATAAGTGAATAGCTTATCACTTAATTTTGGGAGCAAATTTTGTCTAGAAAATTTAGTGTCACTTAATTAATTCAGATGTTCAATTTTTTATTATCAAACGGTTTGAATATGTTAAAATCTGAATATATTAAATTTAAGTTGTGAATTGGGTTATTAAACAGGGCCTTAGTCCTGCTGCTACTTATGTCCTATGATATAAATTAATCTGAAATCAAGCCTGTGAGATAAATTAATCTAAATTTTTTCCTGCCACTTATGTCCTGCTATTTTAAATCAAGCCTGCTGCTACTTATGTCCTGCTGCTACCAAGCCTGTGATATAAATTAATTTGAATTTTGCCATTCTATTGCTACTTATGTCCTGCTGCAAATTGTTAACAAATCATATTTATCGTTTCAAATAAAACCAAATGTATCCATGTCCAACTCCAATCAAATATTTGTTGCTACTTACATTGGTTAGAGGTTTTGATTTCATTTTCAATTTTGTTTTTATACTAGTAAACATGTTTGGGAATATCAAGGAGAGGGAAGGTTCAAGTGACTCGCTACACGAAAAATAGGGCTTTTGTGACCTGTAAAATTTTGAGGGTCATAAATATGAATTCTTTTATGACTACAAGTTGCATATCACAAAAAAAAAAAAAGCAATAAAACTGCATCATTTTACAATCTTATGTGACCTGCAACAATTCCCATCTATACGAGTTGCAAAATGTCCATAAACCAGTGTTGTATCTCTTCCTCATTCTTTTGAAACCCATAAAACTGTGTCATATCTCTTCCTTTTCATAAAGCTTCAAATCTCTCTTTTTCTAATATTTTCTCCAAACTACTCACTTTATGTCTGCTTTTTAATTCAACCCCAACTTTCATCAAAGAAATTTCTTCGAGTTTCAACCACATTTTCGTTAATTTCTTATGAAGCTCGCAATACAACAAAGCAAATTCTAAATATTCGCGAACCACCCAGAAGTCAAACTCTTCAAGTTTCAAATTTTCGCCTGGCCAATTCCAACTCTTCGAGACCAAACCTGAAACGACTAAGATTCCCCAGGTACTTCAGCTCGCTTGTTTTGATTTTTTTTTAATTCTCTTTTTTTGTGATATTTTTCGATGTTGTAGTATTCCAAATAAAGAAGGAATTTGGTATTTCTTTCCCCTAATTTGTGCTTTTTGTTGGATGATTTCTTTTTGTTTGATGATCTTGTGTGTTTAGTTGCGCTTTTTAATTTGAAGGTCTCCATGGATATATATATATATATATATATATAGGCATGCAATTGTTTCGAAATCGATAGGATTTGAACTTTACTGCAAGGTTTGCTGTTTATTGAAGTTAGGGCTTTTTAACAGGAGTAATACTACTATGACGTTCATATAGTTTTGTTGTTATCTCTCATATTGTTACTGTAGTCTTAGCATTTTTCACAGATCAACTTTAAATTATGGAATTATTTGTAAAACCCATGATTTTTGGCACCCATTTTATTATTTTATGTTATTTTTCCCAATTAATTAAAAAGATAAAATTACTAGGTAAAAGAAAAAAAAAGTTAAAATAAAATAACTGTAGGATGGGATAAGGGTTTCTAATAAACTGAAACTCTTACTCAAACCACCTACTAGTGGGTAGTGCCAGGTTTAGGATTTTATTGAAACCCTAGCAAGAAAAATAACACCCTCCTTGCCTTTCTTTCGTCTGCCTCCCTAGAGCAAGAGCCGTCAGAGAATAGAGAAGGAGAAACAGGCGACACCGTCAATCGATCAGACGACTAGGCACCTAAACCTGTAAGTCCCGAATTCACGCAAAATTTCTCTTTTTTAGTTTTAGTAGTGGAATTAATTGTCCGAGGAATTTTACGAATATGGATTGTTGCTATATATATGTAGATATATATATATTTTAGGAAGATTCATATGTGGATCCGTAGGAATGGGGTGTTAGATTTGAATCTGTGAGTAAAGAGGTTGCCCAAATCTAGTGGAGGAAATACAAAAACAAAAAAAAGGGGGAGGGGGGGAAAAGAAGAGCAGCGGCAGTTTTGGCGCAACGCCACACACACAAAAAAAAAAGGGGAAAGTGGGGGGGCCGCCATCTCTGGCGGCAGAGAAAGAATTTGCAAAGGACAAAAAATTGAAGAGGATGTCGCCAGCACTTGCTGGCGACAATGAATAAAAGCCATGGCTGGCCTTTTGGCCAACCAATGGAAGCAAAAGGTCGCCAGACTTGCTGGCGACCATGGTCAGGCAACGGGTAGGCCTTTTGGCCAACCTTGAGTTTAACCTGAGGACGGAGAAAGTTGGCAAATTATACAGGGACCAAAATATAATATAAAAATGTAGTAAATATCTAATAAATAAATTTTAAAATTATAAATTATAGTTTATCATGGATATTAAAAATTCAGGACCCAATTTAAAATAATTGTTAGAATTGAAAGGTTAGTCATGTAAAATTGTACTTAGTTAATTACGTATAAGATAATTAAATGGAAATCTAAAAACATTGTAATTTAGCCGTATTAAGCCAGATTGGACAAGGTAAGATAAGTTTTAAATGGTTAAACGAAATGCTTAAAATAATAATAATGATAATAATGCTGATAATAATACTAATAATAACACTAATGATAATAATCCTAGTAGTAAATAATAATGTGGACGATAACACTAATAATAACGATAACAATAATAATGAATAATTATAAATTATAAATATGTATAATAAGATAGTAGTCAAGATAATAAACATGATTGGGAATAATTATTTGCTGTTAGATGATAAGACTTTACAAAAAGGCGAACTTTCCAAATTAAGAAACTTTCTAAAAATAGAAACTTTCCAAATTAGGAAACTTTCCAAAAATGGAAATCGTCCAATTTAGGAAAATGCTGTTAGGATTCATACAATGGTCTAGACACGAATCTTCGACTTACTCAGAGTTTGTATGTTATGTATTTATAGGAAATAACAACTAATTAGGAAGTCTATACATTTGATAGGTACGGTACCAGTTTAAGAGACTTAAAGTAGTTCTACTCGATCAGTCGGACGAAGGTAGGTGGTACTTACCCTTTTGAGATTTCAAAAGTGCAAAAAAAGGAAATTTTTGTTTTCAATCTTATTTTTTTGTGTTGACTCGAAATATATTTGATTAAATGCTTTACTTGGATATTTATGAAAGTAATATTTTTACTATACAAAAATGGACCATGTGACTTATTTGAAATGTTTTGATATGTTATTATATACCAAACGAATTGAATCTTTTATGAAATCAAAGATTTATGTATGTGACGTGTGGAATGAATTTTGACAAGTAAAACTCAAAACAGTCATGGAATAGACGGTAGGGGCTATAGTTCTGTCTAATCGTCTTGGTAGCCTGGTATAAAGTCCGACCGATTGACAAGGTCATGGTAGCCTGGTATAAAGTCTGGCCGATTGGCAAGGTCATGATAGCCTGGTATAAAGTCCGGCCGATTGACCCATATATGAAAAGAGGCCAATCGATAGTCATGAAATCTATTGGTCGCCCACCTAGAAGCGGTTTAATCTCTAGGCTGAGTACTCAGTAGCCGGTCATTGCATGTACTTGTTATAAGCTAAGATGAAATGATTTATGAGGTGATATGGAATGATTTATGAACTGATCTGAAATGAGACTTATGAACTGATTTATGAATTGATTTATGAGTGGATGTGAAGAGACTTGTGAATTGAGACGAAATGATTTACAACGTTATGATTTTCCATGTTCATTTATCAATAAGGTGCTTTTAAATTACTTGCCAGTTGTTACTACTGATTATTTTATAAATGACGTTACTTTCAAATTACGGATGTGATCGATGTGCAAATGATTTGATTTGTATCTATATATATGTATCTGTAAAGCTACGAGTACATGGTCCGACAGAGGGGTAGTTATTACCTATTGGGCGATTTGTCGCTCAACCCACTTTTTGCCATCCTTGCAGATTCTGAAGAGTATGAGTTGGTTTATGTAGAAGACCCTGAGGACGACATTTATTAGCTTTAAGTGAATGGAAGTGGCAGGCTAGCTACTTCTAATTGTTAGTCTTATCTATTTTCGACTCCGCTGTTTCCATTAGGAAATAAATGTACAAATATATTGGATATTCGTAGACTATCTTTTTATGATATTTGTACCGCACTTTATTTAGTTATATTATTTCGTACTTTTGAAGTTTAGACTAGTTAAATGATGCCTTGTATTCTTGAGCGGGATTTGAGAATACGGTGGATGCCACGTGACAAGCACGTGCGGGCTCGGGGCGTGACATTATTAGTCTATATGTTCATATACGTAACTACTAATATGCAAGTTTTATATTTTTTTTAAATTTTAGTGAGCATATCAATGTCTTGTTTGCTCTGTTTTGCATTTTTGAGAAATTTCTTATTATTATTCTACTCAAATGACTTTAATTTTGCTAGTAGTAGTTGATTGGATGGAATGGCTGAATTAATTGTTTAAATCAGTTGGAATCTAGCCAGGGAAATGCTTTCCCTACCTCTTTTCCCTTTTCCAGTTTATGTTAATTGTGCTGAGGCCTTCTCTCTGGATAATGAAATTTAGTAGTTGTCTGTGATGAATGTAGCTCGGCACTAACTTGGTTAAATAAAAAAAATCTGTGTAAACATTGACGATGCCAATGACAACACAAGTTATAGTGTCAAATTGGTTAGAAACTCTCCTTTGCATATGATTTTTTTGCAGGATTTGAGCTTTTAGTTACTTATTAGTGTTGTTTGGATGACACTTAGAAAAATGAGATATGGTTAGTATTTTGTTGGTTTGAAGGAAAGAAAATAAAATTATTTTAACATATGAAAGTTTAGCAGATATGCGTTATTTAGGTATGGATCTTCCGTCCTTACGTTTCATAGATGATTCCCATTGAATTCTTTTTGATGCTTACAGGTATGTCACCCAGTTCTCTTATGAAGTGTTTGTCCTCTTTGGATAGTTATATTCATGCACATCACCTGGAAAGTTTGAATATGTGGGGAACAATGAGATTGTGTTCTTCAATTTGGCATCATAGAGAGTTTTAACAATTCAGCTTCTAGTAATATGCTTAATCACAAATGGTTTTGAAATCTTGCTATATGAAAATCTTATTTTATATTAGTGTCAATTTACCTTTATTTTTGGATTGAACAGGACAAACTGAAGTGCTAGAATTTCATATACTTGGGTGGTTATCCCAACTCATAAGAGAGTTACGTACTGGTAAGTTTCCCATCTCATCAACTTGATATTTATAACCATTGTAGATTCGAGAACCAAATTAGCTATTGTTAATGTTTACTGTAAAATTGATATGCATTTGGGAGAAATGGGCAAAGAAAACAACTCTAACTACCTAAGAGAGTTATGTACTGGTAAGTTTCCCATCTCATCAACTTGATATTTATAACCATTGTAGATTCGAGAACCAAATTAGCTATTGTTAATGTTTACTGTAAAATTGATATGCATTTGAGAGAAATGGGCAAAGAAAACAACTAAGTTGTAGGCGGCCTTTGAAAAGATAGAAAAGTTATTAGACGGTGTTAGATTGGTTAGTTTTAAATGTTACATGTCTTTGTGTATTAATGGTGCTTAGCTGGGGTCTGCCAGCTTGCTCAATGTTATTTGGTGATTTTGATTTAAGGTTATTCTTGGTGCTTTTTCTTCCTTCTATAATTTTTTCTTATACGTATGGTAAAAAGCTGCCAGTTTCTTCTCATCAAGTCAGCTAGCATCTGTTGGTGAAATTCAGGCAAAATTTTATTGTGTTGAAAGGAAAAATAGTGAGTGTAATGAAACTTCTTCTAAAACATTCATTTTATAATTGTATTTGGAGAAGCTAGTCAAAAGCAAGTGAAAAACGTATAAGCCACTACACGGTCACCATCTAAATTCAGGGTTGAAGGATGAAGGCCTATTCTCAAAAATCCAATTTGATGGTGGGTCAATCAGATTTTTAAATGTTTGAGAAAATTAGATTTTTAGATGGTGGGAACAATTAATTAATTACATCATGTTACCTGGAAATTGCATTTTTGTTGTCAAAATTTGCATCCTAGGGCTTCTTTCCTCTTTTTCTAACCTTAAATTTGTTTACAGACTTTAGTGAGATAGCTTATTTATATATAGACTTGCATACTAGTTGATAACTACTTTTTCTTTATCAGAGACACTGGATTTGGCAAGTATAGATTTGAATTGTAATTTCTGCTATTAGAATATTGCTTTAATCATTCGCACTGCTTATCTGGAAAATTTTCATCTTCCATTGAATGGGCATGCATTCATCACAGCGAGAGAGAATATACTTTCGTATTGAGAATACTGGAGACTTAACATATATCACAATGCAAGTTGTTTCAGTGATTGAGAAACGAGCAGATCAGTTGGACTATGTTTGAATTGACACTCTTGGTTAGATTGAGATTTAACCTAGTCTGCCTTTGGGGCCATCATAACGGAAGCTTTTCCATCAACCTTCCCTACTGTGATTACATATGTTGTTGACACACTACGATTAACAGGTCCGGCTATTGTTATGAGTACCATGTATGCCTGTAGCATCCTTTACAACACACAATTACCACTAGTATTGCATTCAACAAGACGGATGTAGCACAAGATCAGTTTGCTTTGGAGGTATCAGCATATAATCAACTGCTTGGTTATGTTTATGCAGCTCATTCTAACCATATATTTGACAGTTTACTGGGTATAAAGTATATAAATAACTGTTTGCTTGCTATCATGGACAGTTTTAGCAATAGTCTCTCATGTGCATACTTTCTTCTAGTCTCTATTTCTTAGGCTGACTTTATACAATCTCAAATTATTTTCTCAGAGATAAGAGCAGATTTCAACCTCAATTTGGATTATATGCAAAAAACCATTAGTTTCTAGATAACGCATTTGGATGTCAATGCCTTACCCATGGTTCCAGATTGGATTTTTAGTACTTTTGATGCATGAATTTTCATGCATGACTTTTGACCATGTATCACTTAGAATCACTAAGTTTGAATATGGAATCATTTACTTATTTGTTTCGTTTGAAAGAATCTAAGTGTTGCTGGCTTGTAGTTATTTCAATTAATTGATATGCAGAAGACTGGTATAATAACATTAAACAAGTGACCACTTTTAAATTTGGTTATCTATTTATCAATGTCCTATTTTCCTTTGATACACATATATGGAGTCTGAAGATTATTAGAGCACTAAAATCGTAAGCTTAAACTGATTGACCATGCTGTAAATTGAAGATCATCTTGGTGCTATGGTCAAATTGATTACTCACTTTAGGGATCATTGGTTTTTGTTATAGAAAGTTCATGTTTAGGATGTAATTCCTTTTTTGAATTTGTTTCATTTTACAGGTTTAGGATATCATTTCTTGGATATGATGGAAAAATCAATTTGAGGCCCTAGCCATGGCTTAATCTAGCTCTTAGAACGTTTTCTTATGATTCGAGCCATTCTCTGTGAAGTTGCGACGGTACTGCCTATTTGTATTTGTGATATTGTAATTTTGATGAACATTAGTGTGTACTGCCTATTTGTATTTGTGATATTGTAATCTTGATGAACATTAGTGTATACTGCGAGATTCGATTAGTATGTTAACTAATGGAAGGTTTCATTCATTAATACTCAAAGGAGTAGCTAGTTAATTTGCCATAAATGAATTTATGTCTTTTTCTTATTCCTTGATGGACATCAAATGAAGAGGCTTGTGAATGGACTTCTTTTAAGTTTTGGCCTTCCAAAAAAAAAAGAGGAAGAAAGAAAGAAAAAAAGGAAAAAAGATATGTTTTTGTGACTTGCTAGTCGGCTAGTCACAAGGCTATTGGGGTCTAATTCAACTAGTGGGTCCCAATAGCACTTGTGAATTGTGATCAATAAAACATGACACAAAAGATCTTGTGTGACTATTATTTGCATATCACAAATAAATTCCAGATTTTTTGACTTTTTATTACATTCAAAATACAAGTCATAAAAGATATTCTTGCAAGTCACAATTGATAATGTGATATTCATATACAAGTCATAAAAAATTTGTGACTATTAAATCCTTGACTTTTATATATATGTCACAATGTGGTCACAAAAAGTTTCTATGACTGTTTAGACATTTTTATGACTATCATTGATGGGTCACAAAAATAACTTTTTCTAGTAGTGACTCTATATAGCCTTCAAGTCAAACTCCTACTTTGGATAGTTGTGAAGCATTCGAACTCGACATTAAGAAGAAGAGAGCCAAGTACAGGAAAAGGTCACTTGCTTGGGATCATTTTTGACCTCACTGCTTCAAAGGTGTTCATCATGGAATATGCAACTACTATACAAAAATGATTGCTGTTGATTCAAAAAGTAATGGTATTACTCCTTCTTATCCCATATTAAATCATGTAATATGAATACTGCAAATAAATCAAAGGGGCAAGATACATTATGTTTGGGAGAATTGATACTGTTGGAAGGATGTTAAGATTGCACTTGTTAGTTGGTGGTACGACCATGATGCAATTAGAAAAAACATTATTACATGTTAATTGTTGATGAATTGCCATTCAAACATGTAAAAGGTAAAGGATTTTAGCATATCATGAAAACTGCATGTCCTTCTTTTAAAATCCCTTCAAGGTGGACAATTACTAGATACTGCTATCAGTTTTATTTAGATCACTACAAGAATAAATAGCTTTTGTGACCTACAAAAGTATGTCACTTGAGCCATTGTCAGTCACAAAAAGTATGTCACAAATACTTTTTGTGACACGTTTGTGACTTGTTTTTGCTAGTCAAGTTCTAATTAGTCATAAAAGATTTTGTGATTTGAAAAATAATGTCACATGATAATTGTAACATCCAATTTAGGTTTATGTGACTACCAAATGATAGTCATAAAAACATTTCCTATTTTTTATGACACATCATTTGCAAGTCATAAAAGCTAAATGAGAGATGTTTTTTTATGACACCTATTTTGCAAGTCACAAATGTCTATCCGACATACATGTAAACAATAGGTAGCTCTGAATATCTTGTCAAATTGATAGAATTACCCTTTTCAAATTTTTTTTCTTTCATTTATAGTATAGCCATATGATATCAAAATTCAAACATCATTTATTGTATAGAATTTCAAACTAATAATGGTCAAAATCCACTAAACCAGGGATTTGCAAATGTTCAATACAAAATCAGCCTTAGAACTTCTAGCTACTACAAAGTCACCATAAAACTTGCACAAATTTACAAATCTAATGTCTAATTGAATGACTATAGGAGATCATCCACGTCAAAGAGTTAGCATAATTTGCCTTTAGAAAGCATATTCAACCAATATCTTACCGCTGTCCAGAATGATAAATCTCAATCCATGAGACTTAATGTGCTATTGCAAAGCAAAACAAAATAGAATGCATATTTAGCCAATTTGCTGCTTTTCCTCCAAAAAGTTGTAATTTTAATCCCTGTTAAGGACATTAGAAACAAGATAGCAGTTAGGCAAGTAACTCAATTCACCTGTGCTACTAAAAGGAGATGTCTCAAGTTCTTGGTCCTTTATGACCAAAAAAACTAATGAACCTTAAAAAGTAATAACCAATCTCAACTATTGAAAAGTTACCGATATCTTCTATACAAAAAGAAAAGAATAATTAATAAAATTTCAAAAGAAAAAGAAAAAGAAAAGGAAGTAGTCACATGCTATTATTGAACATGCAAATAAAAGTTCATCCATAACAAATGAAAATAAACATGCAAAGAAAAAAGTTGATCCAAATCAAGCTAACAATTACGGGCTCTTTATCATATTCTTGATTATGCCTTTTAATTTTGGCAATTGCTATAACAAGTTTTACGTGTCCAGAACTATAATCAAAGGGTGTTGCCTGACTATTATGAGGATGCCTTGTGATGTAATTTTCAGTATTGTTCCTGTTGAAGAAAAATTCA
>NC_040044.1:23572016-23633383 GCF_003713205.1 Coffea eugenioides | reverse complement strand
AAATCCTTAGCTTAGTAGTAGTAAGGTTGTTGGTGAAGTTGTTTGGAAGAAATTGGTGCTAAGTTGCTTGGTTTCTTGAGATTGCAAGGTGAGTAACTAGGAAATTCTTTCTTTAGTCTTGATAATGTCAAATTAATGACTTGTGTTGGTTAAAGATGCGATTTGGTGGAAGATTTCTTGATTTTGGTAGAAATTGGTGAAGTTTTATATTTATGTATGAATTTTCTGTTTTCATATGAATATGATTATGTGGTCATGTATGATGATTGGGGATGATAGTTAAGGAAGCTAGAAGGTGGAAAAAATGGTTAATTGCAAGCAATTTCTGTTTTCGAAAGAAAATTGGAAAGTTAGGGTTTCTTTGATTTACATTCTGCCTGGCACTGTAGCTCATAGTTAGAAGCCGAATTGGCCTTGGGTTAAAACATGAAAGTTGTAGAGAATGATATTTTAGAGATTTATACAAAATTTCAGGTCAATCAGAGTAGCGTAACTTGAGAAAAGACAGAATTCCCCTTGCTGCCCTGGTTTTACCCGAATTTGATAGTTGCGTCTGTAATTGGTTATTTGGTTGGGAATGCTTCGGAATTGGTTGTTAAGGTCTTCTGATGAAATGTGGCCTTGTATCTTAGCTTTCATATGGCTTTGGAATTACTGGATTTCGACTTAGGTAACATGCGATTTGTGAACCTGTTTTTGCGGTTCTGGTGTAGTATCTTGCATTTTTGACCTGGTTACACTCGAAATTGGACAGAGTTTCCTTCCTCAACATTGTAGCTCTATCTCTTAGCTTCGAAACGGTGTATCTTGTACCTTCATCCGATAATCATAGTGCCTTTGGTGCCAAAACCGCAAACAGACGTCAAAAACTGTTTTCCGAGTTAGAGCTTAACTTTCATTTCCTGTCATTTTCCTAGCTAAATCTTGTATTTGAATGACTTTGAGCCTATTGAAAGGCTGTTGGGATGAAGTTATATTTCATATGACTTTGGGACTGGCTGAGGAAAATAATGAAGCCATGACGGCTGGAAATTAAGCAAATGTAGGGGAAATGCTGTCCGATCTTTGAAAGCATTTGATGGCTTTAAGTTTGAGTTGAAGGGCTTGGATTCGGACAAGGTAATGTTATATGATGGATGATTCCTGAGCCGTGGAGTGAGTAACCCCAAACTATTGTTAAAACTTCTTATGAAATGTTTCTTGCATTATTTACTCGGCTGCATCTCATGCGTGCTTGCATGTGAATTCATGATATGATTTTGGCTTCAATGAGTTCTTGGGGAGTCTTGTGCTGGACACCAACGTCTCCACCTCTGTTCATTTGGAGCAAATGGCTCCGGAGCTCAAAAAGGGGCTCCCTCTTACTGTTTACTGTTACTGGATCTTTTGAGCGTTGGGTGTGTAAGTGCAATGATTTCACTGGCTCACGAGAGCAAAATACGTACATTTGATCTCTGAATCATGACATCATTGAAATACGTTACTGTGAAATATATTGGATGACTGCTTTTACTGGTTACTCACTGAGCTTCTAGCTCACCCCAAAACTATTTTATTCCCCTCCACAGGGCTCGTGGCGAAGGAAAGCTTGTAGTACTTATTCACGTGACTGGATGGCTTATATCTTGTACAGTTTGGATTTCGAATCATTTTATGTATAATTTGGGGAATAGTTTCCGCTTCGCTTATGACTTGTATTTATTGGAGAATTTGATGTAATATTTGAGATATATATTGTAATCTATTTGAGGATTGTAGTAAGTGATTGAGTCCCGGCGAGAGCTGGACAGGCGGCCCGCCGAACCCTTTGGTACGCCCTAGGGTGAGGTGGGGCTGTCACAGGTGGTATCAGAGCTTAGGTTTCAGATCTCTGTAGTGTATCCTAGGCTTGAAGTTTAGGATGCCGGACTGTGGGTTTGGGTTGAAATATCAGTGATTCTTGCGGGATGTCTTGACTTGATTGATACAAGATGGAATGTCGAGGACGACATTCTTTTAAGGAGGGGAGATTGCGACGCCCCGAAAGAATGAGTGTGAGAACCCGTAACTGTTCCATTTTCTAGGTTTTATTATCTTTAATGGCATGTTTTCTGCATTTTCTTGATTAGGAAAATTTATAGATACTTTTAAGGAGCAGATATAGTTTTTAGATGATTTTTCTAGTATCGAATAGTTTTTGAGAAATTAAGAGCGTATATCGGACGTGGGACCCGCTAGTGCGGAAAGTTCGGAAAAATTCGGCCAACTAGGTTAAGTTTTGGATACTGGGTTTAAATTTACCGGGTGTTATGAGATATTTAGAGGTTACCATGTGGATTGGTGTGAGAGAGACAAAAGGTTAGGTATGCAATTAATGGAGTGACAAGTGTCATTTGAAGATTTATTCTTACCTTTTGACCTTTTGACCACTATTCATGCCTTTACCATTTAAACCAAAATTAACCCAAAATTCTTCTTATTTTGAAGCTCCTTCGCCAACTTTCTTGCTGGGAAGAAAAGAAAAGAAAGCTCTCAACTTTCTTGCCTCTAAACTTGCTCAATCTTTCAAGCCAACTGATTAAACTTGAATTTCCTCCATAAAAATCCTTAGCTTAGTAGTAGTAAGGTTGTTGGTGAAGTTGTTTGGAAGAAATTGGTGCTAAGTTGCTTGCTTTCTTGAGATTGCAAGGTGAGTAACTAGGAAATTCTTTCTTTAGTCTTGATAATGTCAAATTAATGACTTGTGTTGGTTAAAGATGCGATTTGGTGGAAGATTTCTTGATTTTGGTAGAAATTGGTGAAGTTTTATATTTATGTATGAATTTTCTGTTTTCATATGAATATGATTATGTGGTCATGTATGATGATTGGAGATGATAGTTAAGGAAGCTAGAAGGTGGAAAAAATGGTTAATTGCAAGCAATTTCTGTTTTGGAAAGAAAATTGGAAAGTTAGGGTTTCTTTGATTTACATTCTGCCTGGCACTGTAGCTCATAGTTAGAAGCCGAATTGGCCTTGGGTTAAAACATGAAAGTTGTAGAGAATGATATTTTAGAGATTTCTACAAAATTTCAGGTCAATCAGAGTAGCGTAACTTGAGAAAAGACAGAATTACCCTTGCTGCCCTGGTTTTACCCGAATTTGATAGTTGCGTCTGTAATTGGTTATTTGGTTGGGAATGCTTCGGAATTGGTTGTTAAGGTCTTCTGATGAAATGTGGCCTTGTATCTTAGCTTTCATATGGCTTTGGAATTACTGGATTTCGACTTAGGTAACATGCGATTTGTGAACCTGTTTTTGCGGTTCTGGTGTAGTATCTTGCATTTTTGACCTGGTTACACTCGAAATTGGACAGAGTTTCCTTCTTCAACATTGTAGCTCTATCTCTTAGCTTCGAAACGGTGTATCTTTACCTTCATCCGATAATCATAGTGCCTTTGGTGCCAAAACCGCAAACTGACGTCAAAAACTGTTTTCCGAGTTAGAGCTTAACTTTCATTTCCGGTCATTTTCCTAGCTAAATCTTGTATTTGAATGACTTTGAGCCTATTGAAAGGCTGTTGTGATGAAGTTATATTTCATATGACTTTGGGACTGGCTGAGGAAAATAATGAAGCCATGACGGCTGGAAAAGTAAGCAAATGTAGGGGAAATGCTGTCCGATCTTTGAAAGCATTTGATGGCTTTGAGTTTGAGTTGAAGGGCTTGGATTCGGACAAGGTAATGTTATATGATGGATGATTCCTGAGCCGTGGAGGTGAGTAACCCCAAACTATTGTTAAAACTTCTCGTGAAATGTTTCTTGCATTATTTACTCGACTGCATCTCATGCGTGCTTGCATGTGAATTCATGATATGATTTTGGCTTCAATGAGTTCTTGGGGAGTCTTGTGCTGGACACCAACGTCTCCACCTCTGTTCATTTGGAGCAAATGGCTCCGGAGCTCAAAAAGGGGCTCCCTCTTACTGTTTACTGCTACTGGATCTTTTGGGCGTTGGGTGTGTAAGTGCAATGATTTCACTGGCTCACGAGAGCAAAATATGTACATTTGATCTCGGAATCATGACATCATTGAAATACGTTACTGTGAAATATATTGGATGACTGCTTTTACTGGTTACTCACTGAGCTTCTAACTCACCCCAAAAATCTTGTATTCCCCTCCACAGGGCTCATGGCGAAGGAAGGCTTGTAGTACTTATTCACGTGACTGGATGGCTTATATCTTGTACAGTTTGGATTTCGAATCATTTTATGTATAATTTGGGGAATAGTTTCCGCTTCGCTTATGACTTGTATTTATTGGAGAATTTGATGTAATATTTGAGATATATATTGTAATCTATTTGAGGATTGTAGTAAGTGATTGAGTCCCGGCGAGAGCTGGACAGGCGGCCCGCCGAACCCTTTGGTACGCCCTAGGGTGAGGTGGGGCTGTCACAGGTGGTATCAGAGCTTAGGTTTCAGATCTCTGTAGTGTATCCTAGGCTTGAAGTTTAGGATGCCGGACTGTGGGTTTGGGTTGAAATATCAGTGATTCTTGCGGGATGTCTTGACTTGATTGATACAAGATGGAATGTCGAGGACGACATTCTTTTAAGGAGGGGAGATTGCGACGCCCCGAAAGAATGAGTGTGAGAACCCGTAACTGTTCCATTTTCTAGGTTTTATTATCTTTAATGGCATGTTTTCTGCATTTTCTTGATTAGGAAAATTTATAGATACTTTTAAGGAGCAGATATAGTTTTTAGATGATTTTTCTAGTATCGAATAGTTTTTGAGAAATTAAGAGCGTATATCGGACGTGGGACCCGCTAGTGCGGAAAGTTCGGAAAAATTCGGCCAACTAGGTTAAGTTTTGGATACTGGGTTTAAATTTACCGGGTGTTATGAGATATTTAGAGGTTACCATGTGGATTGGTGTGAGAGAGACAAAAGGTTAGGTATGCAATTAATGGAGTGACAAGTGTCATTTGAAGATTTATTCTTACCTTTTGACCTTTTGACCACTATTCATGCCTTTACCATTTAAACCAAAATTAACCCAAAATTCTTCTTATTTTGAAGCTCCTTCGCCAACTTTCTTGCTGGGAAGAAAAGAAAAGAAAGCTCTCAACTTTCTTGCCTCTAAACTTGCTCAATCTTTCAAGCCAACTGATTAAACTTGAATTTCCTCCATAAAAATCCTTAGCTTAGTAGTAGTAAGGTTGTTGGTGAAGTTGTTTGGAAGAAATTGGTGCTAAGTTGCTTGCTTTCTTGAGATTGCAAGGTGAGTAACTAGGAAATTCTTTCTTTAGTCTTGATAATGTCAAATTAATGACTTGTGTTGGTTAAAGATGCGATTTGGTGGAAGATTTCTTGATTTTGGTAGAAATTGGTGAAGTTTTATATTTATGTATGAATTTTCTGTTTTCATATGAATATGATTATGTGGTCATGTATGATGATTGGGGATGATAGTTAAGGAAGCTAGAAGGTGGAAAAAATGGTTAATTGCAAGCAATTTCTGTTTTGGAAAGAAAATTGGAAAGTTAGGGTTTCTTTGATTTACATTCTGCCTGGCACTGTAGCTCATAGTTAGAAGCCGAATTGGCCTTGGGTTAAAACATGAAAGTTGTAGAGAATGATATTTTAGAGATTTATACAAAATTTCAGGTCAATCAGAGTAGCGTAACTTGAGAAAAGACAGAATTCCCCTTGCTGCCCTGGTTTTACCCGAATTTGATAGTTGCGTCTGTAATTGGTTATTTGGTTGGGAATGCTTCGGAATTGGTTGTTAAGGTCTTCTGATGAAATGTGGCCTTGTATCTTAGCTTTCATATGGCTTTGGAATTACTGGATTTCGACTTAGGTAACATGCGATTTGTGAACCTGTTTTTGCGGTTCTGGTGTAGTATCTTGCATTTTTGACCTGGTTACACTCGAAATTGGACAGAGTTTCCTTCCTCAACATTGTAGCTCTATCTCTTAGCTTCGAAACGGTGTATCTTGTACCTTCATCCGATAATCATAGTGCCTTTGGTGCCAAAACCGCAAACTGACGTCAAAAACTGTTTTCCGAGTTAGAGCTTAACTTTCATTTCCTGTCATTTTCCTAGCTAAATCTTGTATTTGAATGACTTTGAGCCTATTGAAAGGCTGTTGGGATGAAGTTATATTTCATATGACTTTGGGACTGGCTGAGGAAAATAATGAAGCCATGACGGCTGGAAATTAAGCAAATGTAGGGGAAATGCTGTCCGATCTTTGAAAGCATTTGATGGCTTTAAGTTTGAGTTGAAGGGCTTGGATTCGGACAAGGTAATGTTATATGATGGATGATTCCTGAGCCGTGGAGGTGAGTAACCCCAAACTATTGTTAAAACTTCTTATGAAATGTTTCTTGCATTATTTACTCGGCTGCATCTCATGCGTGCTTGCATGTGAATTCATGATATGATTTTGGCTTCAATGAGTTCTTGGGGAGTCTTGTGCTGGACACCAACGTCTCCACCTCTGTTCATTTGGAGCAAATGGCTCCGGAGCTCAAAAAGGGGCTCCCTCTTACTGTTTACTGCTACTGGATCTTTTGGGCGTTGGGTGTGTAAGTGCAATGATTTCACTGGCTCACGAGAGCAAAATATGTACATTTGATCTCGGAATCATGACATCATTGAAATACGTTACTGTGAAATATATTGGATGACTGCTTTTACTGGTTACTCACTGAGCTTCTAACTCACCCCAAAAATCTTGTATTCCCCTCCACAGGGCTCGTGGCGAAGGAAGGCTTGTAGTACTTATTCACGTGACTGGATGGCTTATATCTTGTACAGTTTGGATTTCGAATCATTTTATGTATAATTTGGGGAATAGTTTCCGCTTCGCTTATGACTTGTATTTATTGGAGAATTTGATGTAATATTTGAGATATATATTGTAATCTATTTGAGGATTGTAGTAAGTGATTGAGTCCCGGCGAGAGCTGGACAGGCGGCCCGCCGAACCCTTTGGTACGCCCTAGGGTGAGGTGGGGCTGTCACAGGTGGTATCAGAGCTTAGGTTTCAGATCTCTGTAGTGTATCCTAGGCTTGAAGTTTAGGATGCCGGACTGTGGGTTTGGGTTGAAATATCAGTGATTCTTGCGGGATGTCTTGACTTGATTGATACAAGATGGAATGTCGAGGACGACATTCTTTTAAGGAGGGGAGATTGCGACGCCCCGAAAGAATGAGTGTGAGAACCCGTAACTGTTCCATTTTCTAGGTTTTATTATCTTTAATGGCATGTTTTCTGCATTTTCTTGATTAGGAAAATTTCTAGATACTTTTAAGGAGCAGATATAGTTTTTAGATGATTTTTCTAGTATCGAATAGTTTTTGAGAAATTAAGAGCGTATATCGGACGTGGGACCCGCTAGTGCGGAAAGTTCGGAAAAATTCGGCCAACTAGGTTAAGTTTTGGATACTGGGTTTAAATTTACCGGGTGTTATGAGATATTTAGAGGTTACCATGTGGATTGGTGTGAGAGAGACAAAAGGTTAGGTATGCAATTAATGGAGTGACAAGTGTCATTTGAAGATTTATTCTTACCTTTTGACCTTTTGACCACTATTCATGCCTTTACCATTTAAACCAAAATTAACCCAAAATTCTTCTTATTTTGAAGCTCCTTCGCCAACTTTCTTGCTGGGAAGAAAAGAAAAGAAAGCTCTCAACTTTCTTGCCTCTAAACTTGCTCAATCTTTCAAGCCAACTGATTAAACTTGAATTTCCTCCATAAAAATCCTTAGCTTAGTAGTAGTAAGGTTGTTGGTGAAGTTGTTTGGAAGAAATTGGTGCTAAGTTGCTTGCTTTCTTGAGATTGCAAGGTGAGTAACTAGGAAATTCTTTCTTTAGTCTTGATAATGTCAAATTAATGACTTGTGTTGGTTAAAGATGCGATTTGGTGGAAGATTTCTTGATTTTGGTAGAAATTGGTGAAGTTTTATATTTATGTATGAATTTTCTGTTTTCATATGAATATGATTATGTGGTCATGTATTATGATTGTAGATGATAGTTAAGGAAGCTAGAAGGTGGAAAAAATGGTTAATTGCAAGCAATTTCTGTTTTGGAAAGAAAATTGGAAAGTTAGGGTTTCTTTGATTTACATTCTGCCTGGCACTGTAGCTCATAGTTAGAAGCCGAATTGGCCTTGGGTTAAAACATGAAAGTTGTAGAGAATGATATTTTAGAGATTTCTACAAAATTTCAGGTCAATCAGAGTAGCGTAACTTGAGAAAAGACAGAATTACCCTTGCTGCCCTGGTTTTACCCGAATTTGATAGTTGCGTCTGTAATTGGTTATTTGGTTGGGAATGCTTCGGAATTGGTTGTTAAGGTCTTCTGATGAAATGTGGCCTTGTATCTTAGCTTTCATATGGCTTTGGAATTACTGGATTTCGACTTAGGTAACATGCGATTTGTGAACCTGTTTTTGCGGTTCTGGTGTAGTATCTTGCATTTTTGACCTGGTTACACTCGAAATTGGACAGAGTTTCCTTCCTCAACATTGTAGCTCTATCTCTTAGCTTCGAAACGGTGTATCTTGTACCTTCATCCGATAATCATAGTGCCTTTGGTGCCAAAACCGCAAACTGACGTCAAAAACTGTTTTCCGAGTTAGAGCTTAACTTTCATTTCCTGTCATTTTCCTAGCTAAATCTTGTATTTGAATGACTTTGAGCCTATTGAAAGGCTGTTGTGATGAAGTTATATTTCATATGACTTTGGGACTGGCTGAGCAAAATAATGAAGCCATGACGGCTGGAAAAGTAAGCAAATGTAGGGGAAATGCTGTCCGATCTTTGAAAGCATTTGATGGCTTTGAGTTTGAGTTGAAGGGCTTGGATTCGGACAAGGTAATGTTATATGATGGATGATTCCTGAGCCGTGGAGGTGAGTAACCCCAAACTATTGTTAAAACTTCTTATGAAATGTTTCTTGCATTATTTACTCGGCTGCATCTCATGCGTGCTTGCATGTGAATTCATGATATGATTTTGGCTTCAATGAGTTCTTGGGGAGTCTTGTGCTGGACACCAACGTCTCCACCTCTGTTCATTTGGAGCAAATGGCTCCGGAGCTCAAAAAGGGGCTCCCTCTTACTGTTTACTGTTACTGGATCTTTTGGGCGTTGGGTGTGTAAGTGCAATGATTTCACTGGCTCACGAGAGCAAAATATGTACATTTGATCTCGGAATCATGACATCATTGAAATACGTTACTGTGAAATATATTGGATGACTGCTTTTACTGGTTACTCACTGAGCTTCTAACTCACCCCAAAAATCTTGTATTCCCCTCCACAGGGCTCATGGCGAAGGAAGGCTTGTAGTACTTATTCACGTGACTGGATGGCTTATATCTTGTACAGTTTGGATTTCGAATCATTTTATGTATAATTTGGGGAATAGTTTCCGCTTCGCTTATGACTTGTATTTATTGGAGAATTTGATGTAATATTTGAGATATATATTGTAATCTATTTGAGGATTGTAGTAAGTGATTGAGTCCCGGCGAGAGCTGGACAGGCGGCCCGCCGAACCCTTTGGTACGCCCTAGGGTGAGGTGGGGCTGTCACAGGTGGTATCAGAGCTTAGGTTTCAGATCTCTGTAGTGTATCCTAGGCTTGAAGTTTAGGATGCCGGACTGTGGGTTTGGGTTGAAATATCAGTGATTCTTGCGGGATGTCTTGACTTGATTGATACAAGATGGAATGTCGAGGACGACATTCTTTTAAGGAGGGGAGATTGCGACGCCCCGAAAGAATGAGTGTGAGAACCCGTAACTGTTCCATTTTCTAGGTTTTATTATCTTTAATGGCATGTTTTCTGCATTTTCTTGATTAGGAAAATTTATAGATACTTTTAAGGAGCAGATATAGTTTTTAGATGATTTTTCTAGTATCGAATAGTTTTTGAGAAATTAAGAGCGTATATCGGACGTGGGACCCGCTAGTGCGGAAAGTTCGGAAAAATTCGGCCAACTAGGTTAAGTTTTGGATACTGGGTTTAAATTTACCGGGTGTTATGAGATATTTAGAGGTTACCATGTGGATTGGTGTGAGAGAGACAAAAGGTTAGGTATGCAATTAATGGAGTGACAAGTGTCATTTGAAGATTTATTCTTACCTTTTGACCTTTTGACCACTATTCATGCCTTTACCATTTAAACCAAAATTAACCCAAAATTCTTCTTATTTTGAAGCTCCTTCGCCAACTTTCTTGCTGGGAAGAAAAGAAAAGAAAGCTCTCAACTTTCTTGCCTCTAAACTTGCTCAATCTTTCAAGCCAACTGATTAAACTTGAATTTCCTCCATAAAAATCCTTAGCTTAGTAGTAGTAAGGTTGTTGGTGAAGTTGTTTGGAAGAAATTGGTGCTAAGTTGCTTGCTTTCTTGAGATTGCAAGGTGAGTAACTAGGAAATTCTTTCTTTAGTCTTGATAATGTCAAATTAATGACTTGTGTTGGTTAAAGATGCGATTTGGTGGAAGATTTCTTGATTTTGGTAGAAATTGGTGAAGTTTTATATTTATGTATGAATTTTCTGTTTTCATATGAATATGATTATGTGGTCATGTATGATGATTGGGGATGATAGTTAAGGAAGCTAGAAGGTGGAAAAAATGGTTAATTGCAAGCAATTTCTGTTTTGGAAAGAAAATTGGAAAGTTAGGGTTTCTTTGATTTACATTCTGCCTGGCACTGTAGCTCATAGTTAGAAGCCGAATTGGCCTTGGGTTAAAACATGAAAGTTGTAGAGAATGATATTTTAGAGATTTATACAAAATTTCAGGTCAATCAGAGTAGCGTAACTTGAGAAAAGACAGAATTCCCCTTGCTGCCCTGGTTTTACCCGAATTTGATAGTTGCGTCTGTAATTGGTTATTTGGTTGGGAATGCTTCGGAATTGGTTGTTAAGGTCTTCTGATGAAATGTGGCCTTGTATCTTAGCTTTCATATGGCTTTGGAATTACTGGATTTCGACTTAGGTAACATGCGATTTGTGAACCTGTTTTTGCGGTTCTGGTGTAGTATCTTGCATTTTTGACCTGGTTACACTCGAAATTGGACAGAGTTTCCTTCCTCAACATTGTAGCTCTATCTCTTAGCTTCGAAACGGTGTATCTTGTACCTTCATCCGATAATCATAGTGCCTTTGGTGCCAAAACCGCAAACTGACGTCAAAAACTGTTTTCCGAGTTAGAGCTTAACTTTCATTTCCTGTCATTTTCCTAGCTAAATCTTGTATTTGAATGACTTTGAGCCTATTGAAAGGCTGTTGGGATGAAGTTATATTTCATATGACTTTGGGACTGGCTGAGGAAAATAATGAAGCCATGACGGCTGGAAATTAAGCAAATGTAGGGGAAATGCTGTCCGATCTTTGAAAGCATTTGATGGCTTTAAGTTTGAGTTGAAGGGCTTGGATTCGGACAAGGTAATGTTATATGATGGATGATTCCTGAGCCGTGGAGGTGAGTAACCCCAAACTATTGTTAAAACTTCTTATGAAATGTTTCTTGCATTATTTACTCGGCTGCATCTCATGCGTGCTTGCATGTGAATTCATGATATGATTTTGGCTTCAATGAGTTCTTGGGGAGTCTTGTGCTGGACACCAACGTCTCCACCTCTGTTCATTTGGAGCAAATGGCTCCGGAGCTCAAAAAGGGGCTCCCTCTTACTGTTTACTGCTACTGGATCTTTTGGGCGTTGGGTGTGTAAGTGCAATGATTTCACTGGCTCACGAGAGCAAAATATGTACATTTGATCTCGGAATCATGACATCATTGAAATACGTTACTGTGAAATATATTGGATGACTGCTTTTACTGGTTACTCACTGAGCTTCTAACTCACCCCAAAAATCTTGTATTCCCCTCCACAGGGCTCATGGCGAAGGAAGGCTTGTAGTACTTATTCACGTGACTGGATGGCTTATATCTTGTACAGTTTGGATTTCGAATCATTTTATGTATAATTTGGGGAATAGTTTCCGCTTCGCTTATGACTTGTATTTATTGGAGAATTTGATGTAATATTTGAGATATATATTGTAATCTATTTGAGGATTGTAGTAAGTGATTGAGTCCCGGCGAGAGCTGGACAGGCGGCCCGCCGAACCCTTTGGTACGCCCTAGGGTGAGGTGGGGCTGTCACAGGTGGTATCAGAGCTTAGGTTTCAGATCTCTGTAGTGTATCCTAGGCTTGAAGTTTAGGATGCCGGACTGTGGGTTTGGGTTGAAATATCAGTGATTCTTGCGGGATGTCTTGACTTGATTGATACAAGATGGAATGTCGAGGACGACATTCTTTTAAGGAGGGGAGATTGCGACGCCCCGAAAGAATGAGTGTGAGAACCCGTAACTGTTCCATTTTCTAGGTTTTATTATCTTTAATGGCATGTTTTCTGCATTTTCTTGATTAGGAAAATTTATAGATACTTTTAAGGAGCAGATATAGTTTTTAGATGATTTTTCTAGTATCGAATAGTTTTTGAGAAATTAAGAGCGTATATCGGACGTGGGACCCGCTAGTGCGGAAAGTTCGGAAAAATTCGGCCAACTAGGTTAAGTTTTGGATACTGGGTTTAAATTTACCGGGTGTTATGAGATATTTAGAGGTTACCATGTGGATTGGTGTGAGAGAGACAAAAGGTTAGGTATGCAATTAATGGAGTGACAAGTGTCATTTGAAGATTTATTCTTACCTTTTGACCTTTTGACCACTATTCATGCCTTTACCATTTAAACCAAAATTAACCCAAAATTCTTCTTATTTTGAAGCTCCTTCGCCAACTTTCTTGCTGGGAAGAAAAGAAAAGAAAGCTCTCAACTTTCTTGCCTCTAAACTTGCTCAATCTTTCAAGCCAACTGATTAAACTTGAATTTCCTCCATAAAAATCCTTAGCTTAGTAGTAGTAAGGTTGTTGGTGAAGTTGTTTGGAAGAAATTGGTGCTAAGTTGCTTGCTTTCTTGAGATTGCAAGGTGAGTAACTAGGAAATTCTTTCTTTAGTCTTGATAATGTCAAATTAATGACTTGTGTTGGTTAAAGATGCGATTTGGTGGAAGATTTCTTGATTTTGGTAGAAATTGGTGAAGTTTTATATTTATGTATGAATTTTCTGTTTTCATATGAATATGATTATGTGGTCATGTATTATGATTGTAGATGATAGTTAAGGAAGCTAGAAGGTGGAAAAAATGGTTAATTGCAAGCAATTTCTGTTTTGGAAAGAAAATTGGAAAGTTAGGGTTTCTTTGATTTACATTCTGCCTGGCACTGTAGCTCATAGTTAGAAGCCGAATTGGCCTTGGGTTAAAACATGAAAGTTGTAGAGAATGATATTTTAGAGATTTCTACAAAATTTCAGGTCAATCAGAGTAGCGTAACTTGAGAAAAGATAGAATTACCCTTGCTGCCCTGGTTTTACCCGAATTTGATAGTTGCGTCTGTAATTGGTTATTTGGTTGGGAATGCTTCGGAATTGGTTGTTAAGGTCTTCTGATGAAATGTGGCCTTGTATCTTAGCTTTCATATGGCTTTGGAATTACTGGATTTCGACTTAGGTAACATGCGATTTGTGAACCTATTTTTGCGGTTCTGGTGTAGTATCTTGCATTTTTGACCTGGTTACACTCGAAATTGGACAGAGTTTCCTTCCTCAACATTGTAGCTCTATCTCTTAGCTTCGAAACGGTGTATCTTGTACCTTCATCCGATAATCATAGTGCCTTTGGTGCCAAAACCGCAAACTGACGTCAAAAACTGTTTTCCGAGTTAGAGCTTAACTTTCATTTCCTGTCATTTTCCTAGCTAAATCTTGTATTTGAATGACTTTGAGCCTATTGAAAGGCTGTTGTGATGAAGTTATATTTCATATGACTTTGGGACTGGCTGAGCAAAATAATGAAGCCATGACGGCTGGAAAAGTAAGCAAATGTAGGGGAAATGCTGTCCGATCTTTGAAAGCATTTGATGGCTTTGAGTTTGAGTTGAAGGGCTTGGATTCGGACAAGGTAATGTTATATGATGGATGATTCCTGAGCCGTGGAGGTGAGTAACCCCAAACTATTGTTAAAACTTCTCGTGAAATGTTTCTTGCATTATTTACTCGACTGCATCTCATGCGTGCTTGCATGTGAATTCATGATATGATTTTGGCTTCAATGAGTTCTTGGGGAGTCTTGTGCTGGACACCAACGTCTCCACCTCTGTTCATTTGGAGCAAATGGCTCCGGAGCTCAAAAAGGGCTCCCTCTTACTGTTTACTGTTACTGGATCTTTTGGGCGTTGGGTGTGTAAGTGCAATGATTTCACTGGCTCACGAGAGCAAAATATGTACATTTGATCTCGGAATCATGACATCATTGAAATACGTTACTGTGAAATATATTGGATGACTGCTTTTACTGGTTACTCACTGAGCTTCTAACTCACCCCAAAAATCTTGTATTCCCCTCC
Organism: Coffea eugenioides; assembly: GCF_003713205.1. Classification (NCBI taxonomy): domain Eukaryota; kingdom Viridiplantae; phylum Streptophyta; class Magnoliopsida; order Gentianales; family Rubiaceae; genus Coffea; species Coffea eugenioides. The sequence continues at coordinate 23,618,913 of NC_040044.1, read as the reverse complement.
ACAGGGCTCATGGCGAAGGAAGGCTTGTAGTACTTATTCACGTGACTGGATGGCTTATATCTTGTACAGTTTGGATTTCGAATCATTTTATGTATAATTTGGGGAATAGTTTCCGCTTCGCTTATGACTTGTATTTATTGGAGAATTTGATGTAATATTTGAGATATATATTGTAATCTATTTGAGGATTGTAGTAAGTGATTGAGTCCCGGCGAGAGCTGGACAGGCGGCCCGCCGAACCCTTTGGTACGCCCTAGGGTGAGGTGGGGCTGTCACAGGTGGTATCAGAGCTTAGGTTTCAGATCTCTGTAGTGTATCCTAGGCTTGAAGTTTAGGATGCCGGACTGTGGGTTTGGGTTGAAATATCAGTGATTCTTGCGGGATGTCTTGACTTGATTGATACAAGATGGAATGTCGAGGACGACATTCTTTTAAGGAGGGGAGATTGCGACGCCCCGAAAGAATGAGTGTGAGAACCCGTAACTGTTCCATTTTCTAGGTTTTATTATCTTTAATGGCATGTTTTCTGCATTTTCTTGATTAGGAAAATTTATAGATACTTTTAAGGAGCAGATATAGTTTTTAGATGATTTTTCTAGTATCGAATAGTTTTTGAGAAATTAAGAGCGTATATCGGACGTGGGACCCGCTAGTGCGGAAAGTTCGGAAAAAGTAGGCCAACTAGGTTAAGTTTTGGATACTGGGTTTAAATTTACCGGGTGTTATGAGATATTTAGAGGTTACCATGTGGATTGGTGTGAGAGAGACAAAAGGTTAGGTATGCAATTAATGGAGTGACAAGTGTCATTTGAAGATTTATTCTTACCTTTTGACCTTTTGACCACTATTCATGCCTTTACCATTTAAACCAAAATTAACCCAAAATTCTTCTTATTTTGAAGCTCCTTGGCCGACTTTCTTGCTGGGAAGAAAAGAAAAGAAAGCTCTCAACTTTCTTGCCTCTAAACTTGCCCAATCTTTCAAGCCAACTGATTAAACTTGAATTTCCTCCATAAAAATCCTTAGCTTAGTAGTAGTAAGGTTGTTGGTGAAGTTGTTTGGAAGAAATTGGTGCTAAGTTGCTTGGTTTCTTGAGATTGCAAGGTGAGTAACTAGGAAATTCTTTCTTTAGTCTTGATAATGTCAAATTAATGACTTGTGTTGGTTAAAGATGCGATTTGGTGGAAGATTTCTTGATTTTGGTAGAAATTGGTGAAGTTTTATATTTATGTATGAATTTTCTGTTTTCATATGAATATGATTATGTGGTCATGTATGATGATTGGGGATGATAGTTAAGGAAGCTAGAAGGTGGAAAAAATGGTTAATTGCAAGCAATTTCTGTTTTGGAAAGAAAATTGGAAAGTTAGGGTTTCTTTGATTTACATTCTGCCTGGCACTGTAGCTCATAGTTAGAAGCCGAATTGGCCTTGGGTTAAAACATGAAAGTTGTAGAGAATGATATTTTAGAGATTTATACAAAATTTCAGGTCAATCAGAGTAGCGTAACTTGAGAAAAGACAGAATTCCCCTTGCTGCCCTGGTTTTACCCGAATTTGATAGTTGCGTCTGTAATTGGTTATTTGGTTGGGAATGCTTCGGAATTGGTTGTTAAGGTCTTCTGATGAAATGTGGCCTTGTATCTTAGCTTTCATATGGCTTTGGAATTACTGGATTTCGACTTAGGTAACATGCGATTTGTGAACCTGTTTTTGCGGTTCTGGTGTAGTATCTTGCATTTTTGACCTGGTTACACTCGAAATTGGACAGAGTTTCCTTCCTCAACATTGTAGCTCTATCTCTTAGCTTCGAAACGGTGTATCTTGTACCTTCATCCGATAATCATAGTGCCTTTGGTGCCAAAACCGCAAACTGACGTCAAAAACTGTTTTCCGAGTTAGAGCTTAACTTTCATTTCCTGTCATTTTCCTAGCTAAATCTTGTATTTGAATGACTTTGAGCCTATTGAAAGGCTGTTGGGACTTTCTTGAGATTGCAAGGTGAGTAACTAGGAAATTCTTTCTTTAGTCTTGATAATGTCAAATTAATGACTTGTGTTGGTTAAAGATGCGATTTGGTGGAAGATTTCTTGATTTTGGTAGAAATTGGTGAAGTTTTATATTTATGTATGAATTTTCTGTTTTCATATGAATATGATTATGTGGTCATGTATGATGATTGGGGATGATAGTTAAGGAAGCTAGAAGGTGGAAAAAATGGTTAATTGCAAGCAATTTCTGTTTTGGAAAGAAAATTGGAAAGTTAGGGTTTCTTTGATTTACATTCTGCCTGGCACTGTAGCTCAAAGTTAGAAGCCGAATTGGCCTTGGGTTAAAACATGAAAGTTGTAGATAATGATATTTTAGAGATTCCTGAAAAATTTCAGGTCAATCGGAGTAGCGTAGCTTGTGTAAAAAGACAGAATTACCCTTGATGCCCTGGTTTTACCCGAATTTGATAGTTGCGTCTATAATTGGTTATTTGGTTGGAAATGATTCATAATTGGTTGTTGAGGTCTTCTGATGAAATGTGGCCTTGTATCTTAGCTTTCGGATGGCTTTGGAATTACTGGATTTGGACTTAGGTAGCCTGAGTTATGATGTTTGCACTAGAATGCGATTTGTGAACCTGTTTTTGCAGTTCTGGTGTAGTATCTTGCATTTTTGACCTGGTTACACTCGAAATTGGACAGAGTTTCCTTCTTCAACATTGTAGCTCTATCTCTTAGCTTCGAAACGGTGTATCTTGTACCTTCATCCGATAATCATAGTGCCTTTGGTGCCAAAACCGCAAACTGACGTCAAAAACTGTTTTCCGAGTTAGAGCTTAACTTTCATTTCCGGTCATTTTCCTAGCTATATCTTGTATTTGAATGACTTTGAGCCTATTGAAAGGCTTTTGTGATGAAGTTATATTTCATATGACTTTGGGACTGGCTGAGGAAAATAATGAAGCCATGACGGCTGGAAAAGTAAGCAAATGTAGGGGAAATGCTGTCCGATCTTTGAAAGCATTTGATGGCTTTGACTTTGAGTTGAAGGGCTTGGATTCGGACAAGGTAATGTTATATGATGGATGATTCCTGAGCCGTGGAGGTGAGTAACCCCAAACTATTGTTAAAACTTCTCGTGAAATGTTTCTTGCATTATTTACTCGACTGCATCTCATGCGTGCTTGCATGTGAATTCATGATATGATTTTGGCTTCAATGAGTTCTTGGGGAGTCTTGTGCTGGACACCAACGTCTCCACCTCTGTTCATTTGGAGCAAATGGCTCCGGAGCTCAAAAAGGGGCTCCCTCTTACTGTTTACTGTTACTGGATCTTTTGGGCGTTGGGTGTGTAAGTGCAATGATTTCACTGGCTCACGAGAGCAAAATATGTACATTTGATCTCGGAATCATGACATCATTGAAATACGTTACTGTGAAATATATTGGATGACTGCTTTTACTGGTTACTCACTGAGCTTCTAACTCACCCCAAAAATCTTGTATTCCCCTCCACAGGGCTCGTGGCGAAGGAAGGCTTGTAGTACTTATTCACGTGACTGGATGGCTTATATCTTGTACAGTTTGGATTTCGAATCATTTTATGTATAATTTGGGGAATAGTTTCCGCTTCGCTTATGACTTGTATTTATTGGAGAATTTGATGTAATATTTGAGATATATATTGTAATCTATTTGAGGATTGTAGTAAGTGATTGAGTCCCGGCGAGAGCTGGACAGGCGGCCCGCCGAACCCTTTGGTACGCCCTAGGGTGAGGTGGGGCTGTCACAGGTGGTATCAGAGCTTAGGTTTCAGATCTCTGTAGTGTATCCTAGGCTTGAAGTTTAGGATGCCGGACTGTGGGTTTGGGTTGAAATATCAGTGATTCTTGCGGGATGTCTTGACTTGATTGATACAAGATGGAATGTCGAGGACGACATTCTTTTAAGGAGGGGAGATTACGACGCCCCGAAAGAATGAGTGTGAGAACCCGTAACTGTTCCATTTTCTAGGTTTTATTATCTTTAATGGCATGTTTTCTGTATTTTCTTGATTAGGAAAATTTCTAGATACTTTTAAGGAGCAGATATAGTTTTTAGATGATTTTTCTAGTATCGAATAGTTTTTGAGAAATTAAAAGCGTATATCGGACGTGGGACCCGCTAGTCCGAAAGTTCGGAAAAATTCGGCCAACTAGGTTAAGTTTTGGATACTGGGTTTAAATTTACCGGGTGTTATGAGATATTTAGAGGCTACCATGTGGATTGGTGTGAGAGAGACAAAAGGTTAGGGATGCAATTAATGGAGTGACAAGTGTCATTTGAAGATTTATTCTTACCTTTTGACCTTTTGACCACTATTCATGCCTTTACCATTTAAACCAAAATTAACCCAAAATTCTTCTTATTTTGAAGCTCCTTCGCCAACTTTCTTGCTGGGAAGAAAAGAAAAGAAAGCTCTCAACTTTCTTGCCTCTAAACTTGCTCAATCTTTCAAGCCAACCGATTAAACTTGAATTTCCTCCATAAAAATCCTTAGCTTAGTAGTAGTAAGGTTGTTGGTGAAGTTGTTTGGAAGAAATTGGTGCTAAGTTGGTTAATTTCTTGAGATTGCAAGGTGAGTAACTAGGAAATTCTTTCTTTAGTCTTGATAATGTCAAATTAATGACTTGTGTTGGTTAAAGATGCGATTTGGTGGAAGATTTCTTGATTTTGGTAGAAATTGGTGAAGTTTTATATTTATGTATGAATTTTCTGTTTTCATATGAATATGATTAAGTGGTCATGTATGATGATTGGAGATGATAGTTAAGGAAGCTAGAAGGTGGAAAAAATGGTTAATTGCAAGCAATTTCTGTTTTGGAAAGAAAATTGGAAAGTTAGGGTTTCTTTGATTTACATTCTGCCTGGCACTGTAGCGCATAGTTAGAAGCCGAATTGGCCTTGGGTTAAAACATGAAAGTTGTATATAATGATATTTTAGAGATTCCTGCAAAATTTCAGGTCAATCAGAGTTGCGTAACTTGAGAAAAGATAGAATTACCCTTGTTACCCTGGTTTTACCCAATTTATAGTTGCGTCTGTAATGTTATTTTTGGAATGCTTCAGAATGTGTTGAGTCTTCTATGAAATGTGCCTCGTATCTTATCTTTGGATGGCTTGAATTACGGATTTGACTTATGTAGCCTGATTATGATTTTGCACCAGACATCATTTGTGAACCGTTTTTCGTTCGTGTAGTATCTTGCATTTTGACCTAGTTTTTCACGCTGATCGGGCCTTCCTAAAAATTTTGGTGGGAAAAATTTTTGAAACCTTTCGAGAGCTCGATCCTCGCTCTATATACGATTCCCAGGGTTTTCAAGATTCCCGATAGGTGAGTTAGGGTTGTGGCCCTGTTGTTGCACCACGTGGGCCAGCAAGTCAGTCATTTGCTGCATAGCGGCAGCTATTTGAACATTGGGATCAACTTTAGGTTCAAGCTTTGGTCCGGACGAGATTTTCCCAGTACCCTTTTCAGATGTAGGTTATCTACTCCTGCGTCCACGGCCTCGTCCCCTACGAGTGCCCTCTATGGGTTTAAGTCAATTTAGGGTCCAGGCACACATAAAAGTTAAAGAGGCATATGGGCATAAGCATATAAACATGAACAAATAACCAAAATAACACCACACAAGACATGTATACACATAAAACATTTATACATAGAACACGTAACTGTTTCAAACAGTCATACAGAAGCAGTCAGTCAAGTTCATACAAAAGTAATCCCACGAAATAAAAGGGGTCCTCCAAAAAGACAATATACAAAGCTAGGCCAAAAACAGCTAACTAAGAGCTTTTCGTAGCTATTCCCCTCATGGGATTGTCGCGCCCCACTTTTTGAGTATGTGAAAGTAGTGTGTGGGATATGTATGTGAACATGTGTGAAAATGAAAATAAAAGGCCGTGGGATTGTGAAATGCGACGGTTTGGCCAAACAAAATTCAAAAAGGGTTTTTGAATGGAAAATGAAGTCGCCACTTGGTATAGAGTTAGGGTGTACCAAGTCACCCAAAAAGTGATTTTTTGGAAAGAAAAGTAAACAAACCCTTTTTAAAGAACTCTTAGGTCTACGTAACCAAAGAAGGGATCGGGGGTCACATTTGATAAGGGAGAAGGCAAAGGCAAAGCCTAAGGCACTCCCTTGCCCTAGGCAAAGCTAGTTGCGTGACTTAGCCCTTCTTTTCTTAATTCTTCTACCCAAAATATGTGTTGCATGTTGGATGTGACTAATGGATATGAAAAAAATGCAATCCTAAATCTAAAATGTCTCATATGAGGCTTTTTGGTCCCAATCACATGAGTTGTGATGGCCAATAAGGAAAACTCTCATAGAGGTCATGGGTAATGCAAATGAAGACCCAAATATGAGTGCAAGTGTGAAAATGTAAGAGGAATGCAGAATAAAATAAAATAAAAATACAAATGTAAGTGCAAGTGTGCAAATGTAATAAAAGTGCATGTGTGCCAATTGAAAAAAATGAAGGTGTATGTGTGCAAGTGGATCAAAATATGGTATAATGGTAGTAAATGCATCTAAGTACAATTGGGTACAATTTGTGAGGTAGAAAATAAATAAGTGATAGGGAAAGAAGAGAAAGTGTGTGAACATGGCATGTGGAGTAAAAAAAAATATATAAGTAGTGAGAAAATGTAGATGAAAAAATGATATGGTAAAATGGAGGTGCGTGATCCTAGAGGAATGCATCAAGTCGGGTACGGGAATGACTTCTATCTTCATGATTTTAATTTTCCCTTTGATTAGAAGGAAGAACTAGCGTGCTAAGGCTATTTTGTAGCCACACTCGCTCGTTTCCCTTACCTAAAGGGGACTCTCAAGCAAATGTACCCTATAACTAGCATGAGGATGCAAAAACCTAAGATGAAGGGGAAAGGATTGGAGGAGCATGCCAAATGCTAGAAAACTAAGAAAAATGTATGAAATGTAGTGAAACATGCAAGTATGTGCTAACGAGAGGGGACGGCCTATTGGGTCGAGCATTGGACTAGCTCTTTTCTAAAATTCTCTCACAAGCATTGGACTTGCGAGATCTCGAGGGGAAAGACCATGACCAGCGTTGGACTAGCCACGGTGACGCCACACATCCATCACATTCCTCTATGACTATAGAAAGCAAGTAGACATGCCAATCACCTATAAACACGTAGCACATAACACTTAGCATGCTCGACTAAATGCAAAAGCCTAATAAAGCAAATTAGCACGTAGCAACAAAAACAAGCAATCAAGATAATGAACCTATTACATTTGCTAACTAAAACAAATGGGGAAGAGGAAAAGGGAATAAAAATGCTCTCCAAGCCCTATCTATTACAAGCCAAGGGGTGTACACATACCCCATAAAAGAATAACTTAATAAAAGAAAAAAGTAAATGAAATAAATTAAGGGAATTAAGGAAAGACAGTCATGCAATTCTCACTTAGCACGTTGGATCACATAGGGGTGAGACAAAAAAGATAAAAGAAGTTATACCTCCCTTGAGTTGATGCCCTAAATGGAGTGAAATCACTTATTTATCCTCCAAAATAAAAGAAAAAGTCAAGGTACTAATTTATTTGGGAAAATTAAAGAGAATAGGTAAACGCAAGCTCACTTGGACGCAAAGTTCTTAAACTCATGCATTAGTGCAATCTAAACAAGGCATGGTAATTAATTGAAGCAACAAGCAATGAAGTTGTAAAATTAAAAGCTACCAAGGACCAAATTCAGAAAATCATTCAATTGGTTGGGTCATAGTGGAACAAAAGGAGACTTGGGGGGGGGCAAGTGCAATTTTTATGAAGGTTTGCATGCATGCATACGAAGAAGATTTCTGCATGTCTTGTTTTCCTCCATTCTGCAACATGCGGCATTTGACAACTAAAGGAACACGTCCCAGAAAAACATCAACTTTTAATTCAAGACACAATACACAACCCATGTTTATGGTCTATGTTTATTGCTGCAACAAACCAGAAAGCCTTCCCACAACTTTCAACTAAATTCTGAATTTGTGATAGTCAAGTTGTGCATGAACTTACCTTGCAAACTCAAGAGGATTTGTTCACAACAAGAGGAACATGAGAAAAAAAAACGGCACTAGGCACAAAAACAGCAAAGGAGCAAAACAGAATTTCAGTATTGATGATGGCAATCGACATATCATGAAACCGAAAGGAACCACAGCTTCGTTTGAAAAACGACCCCTGTAACATCACTCATTCTCACGGCAACAAAGTTACAGCAATCCGACATCTACACACAAATATCTTAATGCAGCAAAAAACCTTTGAGAACGTTAAGCTACAACATGCAAGAAAGCAACCCAACCTTGAATCAAAACTTGAACTCACCATGAAGATATAGTATTAACACGCAAGGGACAGCTTGAAACAAACATTGCTCATGTTATCACAAAAAAACAGCAAACAACAACGAGGGTATCAAACCAACTACCAACTTCAGTATTCAAAAAGAAAAGAAAAGCTGCTGCATCAAGTCGATTGCTTCAAACTTATTGCGGCAACCTGTGGTTCCTCATACTAGTGACCAGAGAATGACTCAATGTATCTAAAAGCAAGAACGTGAAACAAGGGAAAAGGGGACGTCCTTCGAGATTTTGGGGTACCAAAGTACAAAACGACCTGACCATTTGCCAAACTTCAACCCAAATTTCAGAAAAGAAACACAAGTGTGAATCGGAAAATGCACATGAAAGGAAACCAATGACTTATGTGCAGGACTTCCATCAAGAAGGTTAAAAACACAGCTATGGCAATGGAAATGCAAGTAAAAGGGCTTCAAGTAAACAATCAAAACTAGTCCTAACTCCTCTCGCATACACAGGGCTTCACCAGACTTGTTCCAAACAATTAAACTAAACTACAAGTCACCCAAACAACGATCATCGAGCATGCAAATCTGAAATGGAAAAACTTTGACAGCCCAGATATCTCATGCAACCTACCCCATGTCACAATGGACAGAATTGCAGCAAGTAAACCATGACTTGACATTCATTGGACTCCACACAACCCTCATGAATCACTGCCCAAACACATGACCGAGAGAATCTAATGTAGAAAGGCAGTATCTTTGGGCAGTATACCATGAACCAACGCAAGAACAACCCTTCAATTCTCGCCCATATTCACAAACTCAAACCAACAGCAGCACATAAGCACCAAACAAACCCACAATTCTCACGGCGTCATAATTTATTAAACAGAAATTATCTACAGGAAAAATGCTAGAAGAAATCTTACAGTGAGCTTGCGGGTTCCGTCGAGCAGTGGCTTCACTCGGAGAACAGCCACAGGTGATGGTGGTGGAGTCAGCTCAGTTTCTTGCTTAGTTTCTCCAAAACCCGTAACTTTCCTTAGTTCCTCTACCCGAAGCCCTTCCTTTTCCGTAGGTTTCTTTCAGTTCTTTTCCCAAATTTCACCAAGCCCTCCTGATTTTACTTTTCTATTTCTCTCTGGTTCTATTTGTCTCAGCCCGTAACCTCTCTTTTGCTCTCGGTCTTCCTCTCACTCGATCTCTCCCTCAGCCTTTCTTTCACTCAGCCGTCCAACCCCAGCTCTCTATTTTTTCTTTTCTCCCTACTCACAGCCGCCAATGTTTTTCTCTCTTTTCAGATTTTCAGCCGTCACTAAAATGCTCCCCCTTGCTCCCAGCTGCTGTCCCTTTCTTTTTATATCAGATAGCCGACCCTCAAAACCCTGATATCAAGGGCCCTCATAAACTTCATTCCACTCTCTTTGTCGTGGCCATCCGATTGATTCTTATTGATCGTCCTTGATTGCGGATGAAGACCAGGTGGGACGAAATAAATGATCAAACGGTGGAGAAAAACAATAAGGAGAAAATGAAGGAAATCCGTGGCTAAGGGCCTGGAAAATTTTATCTACGTTTTTGCAGAAAAACATGAGGAAGGGTTTTGATACGATGCTTCTCATGGTCCGTGAGCTCGCTTTTTTCTTTTTTTTTCACTCTTCAGAACCTCTTAGTTAGCCCAAAACCCGCTATCGGGTTTCCCCCCCCCCCTTTTTTTTAACAAAATAACAACAAACCTTCCTAATTTGAATCTAAAAATTTAAAGAATATTTTTTGTGAGCAATTCTCTTTTTTTTTTCAGAAAATCTTAAAATTAATAGACAAATACGCAAAAATGAATAAAATTAACAAATAAAACGAAATTAAAAGATTTGATGTCCAAAATGCTTAAAAAAAATGTCTAAGATAACAAAAACGAGTAAAAATTTGGTGTCTACAGTTTGCCCCTCTTTGTCTGAGTTTTGAAAAAACTTGAGACAAAGAAGTAGACACCAAGTACTTACCTGTGTTATTCGACCACAAAATGGTTCCGACGGACAGGAATTTAAGACGGGACTGACCCGAACATGAATTTAAAACGGGAATGACCCGAACAGGAATTTGAAACGGGACTGACCCGAACAAGAAATTTAAAACGGGATTGACCCGAACAGGAATTTAAAACGGGACTGACCCGAACAGGAATTTAAAACGGGACTGACCCGAACAGGAAATTTAAGCGGGACTGACCCGAACAGAAATTTAAAACGGGATTGACCCGAACACCCCCGAACAGGAAATTTAAAACGGGACTAATTAAAACGGGATTGACCCGAACAAGAAATTTAAAGGGATTGACCCGAACAGAAATTTAAAACGGGACTGACCCGAACAGGAAATTTAAAACGGGACTGACCCGAACAGGAATTTAAAAACGGGACTGACCCGAATAAAATTAAATCATGGGACTGACCCGAATAAAATTAAAATCATGGGACTGTCCCGAATAAACTTAAATCATGGAATGCACACTAGTGGGACTAACCATGTTTAGTGGCAATAGAGCTGAAATGCACGCTAGTGGGACTGACCCATGTTTAGCGGCAATAGAAATGAAATGCTCACTGGTGGGACTAACCCATGTTCAGCGGCGATAAAAATGTACACTAGTGGGACTGACCCAACGGCTAGTGGCAGTGCAAATGAAAGGCACACTAGTGGGACTGACCCAACGGCTAGCGGCAAAATAAAAGAAATGCGCACTAGTGGGACTAACCCAACGGCTAGTGGCAGTGCAAATGAAAGGAACGCTAGTGGGACTGACCCAACGGCTAGCGGCAGTGTAAATGAAAGGCACGCTAGTGGGACTGACCCAACGGCTAGCGGCGGAGTAAAAGAAATACTCACTAGTGGGACTATCCCAACGGCTAGTGGCAGTGTAAATGAAATGCTCACTAGTGGGACTGACCCAACGGCTAGTGGCGATGTAAATGAAATGCGCACTAGTGGGACTGACCCATCGGCTAGTGGCAGAATAAGAGAAATGCTGGTATGTATGAAGAGACTGTATAAGACTTGTTCGAAAAATTATCCAAAGATTTGCCCCAGTATGATGAATTGGTCAATGGGATTAAACCCGAGCCTGCCTTAGTTGGTGGTACAAAATCCAAACCCAACGTGAACTTTGTGATGTTGGCGGCACAAAATCCAGGCCTAACGTGGTATAAGCGGTCAGCGGGATAGAACCCAGTTCTGCCGAGGTTGGCGGGATAAAATCCAGTTCCAACATGATATAAGCGGTTAGCGGGATAGAACCCAGTTCTGCCGATGTTGGCGGGATAAAACCCAGTTCCAAAGTGATATAAGCGGTCAGCGGGATAGAACCCAGTTCTGCCGAGGTTGGCGGGATAAAAACCAGTTCCAACGTGATTTTTGTGAAGTTTGTGAATGGTCAGCGGGATAAGATCCAGTCCTGCCATCCAATTGGTCAAGAAATTGAATTTGATTTGTCAAAAAACCAGAAATTAAATTTGATTTTCTAAGAAACAAGAATTTGAACTTGGTTTTTGATTTTTGACTTTTTTTTTTTTGAATTTTTCTTGATTCTTTTTTAGAGGATCTTTCCAAAAATAATTTGCCCTAGTTTCCACCAATTATTAAACTGATCAATTGATTTGCATTACGGCGTGGTTGCTTCTCCTTGAGGCCTTGATTCGTAAGATTTTGACTTACGCTCCTTCGTCGATTTCAGCCATGGATACCTGCACAGGGGGCTTACCAAAGTATGACATGCACTTGAATTTCATGAAAAGAAACAACGTGATTGATCTGAAAAATGCATTATTTGATTCTTGGACGAAATCCTCAATTGGACTACAAAAATATTTGCCCCAGTGTGGGCTTATTCTCACGAAATCTCATAAACAAAAATTTGCCCCAGTATGGGCCATTTAATTGCAAAAACTTGTTTGGATGACTTTCCGAAAATTTCATGATGAATTTCTTGAAGTAATACCAAATTACAGAAGATTTCTTCCTCACTTTTAGCATCTGTGTTTTGGGTAATGGGTCACAATTTCCAGTTGGTTCATCTTCAGGACCAATCAAGTGACTTTATTTCTGATTTGAGGTGGCCAAGGAAAATGAGAGGGTCAAGATTTGTCTGGTTCTTGTGCCCAAAATTGTAATGCATTCAACATCACATCTTAGTGAAAGCAAAGAGTTTGTCACCCTTATTTCTTAAGAAAACGTAGTCCACATATGAGCTTTATAGGCTTGCAACAATATGGATAGAAACTATAGCTAAGCATGCGAAACTGGTTATACCCTTATGATCACAAATGATTGATGGATTTTCTTATGAGCATAATCCTCACTTTGGGTTGTCATGAAGGAATAAGTCAACGATGGAATTTATGAGCTTGTAATGTGGCTTGAAAACGATAGTTAAAGAATAAGACTTTCAGGGACATTGCACCGAAGATCGCATTTTTCCAAAATTGCCCCTACGTTGGAACTCAAAGATCTCAGACTTTGTTTGCATTTTTCTCCCCATTCACCAGGGACTTCAGCGTCGAATTTTCTTGCATGTACTTTTCTTGCTTTGCTTTTGCTTCCTTTTCTTTTCCTCGACCTAGTGGGTTTTCACATGGGAAGTAGCGTCAACCCCATACCCAAGCAATTCAGAAATACACCTAAAATTTTTGGCATCAGAAATTTCCTTGACAGGGCCATTGCAAAGAACAGAAGTCAGGACTGTCGCCTTTTGTAATGGGGTCAGGTGGGGTGCTTAGAAAAGTTAAGGCTTGAAAGCGGATTTCAAAAGCGGTTTGAAGAATCTGAGATCGCATTGTTGTGCCAACCCTATTTTAGGGTTAAATCAAAGCTTGCCACAGTTTATTCTCAATTGAGGCTCTTTTCTTTCATTTTCTTTCTTCTTTGATTTTTCGGCCTTCTGCCATTTTTGAACTTTCACAAAATTTGCCCCAGTTATTTTGAACTGAGGTTCTCTTTTCTTCTTTTGTCTCTTGATTTTGTTGCATTATCACTTTTTCACTTTTTGAAACTTTTTCTTTTCCAACTCAAACTTGCCCCAGTGTGGGGTTTGCGATTCTCAGGGGTTGCCAAACGAAATAATTTATTATGAAGGCTCAAAAGGGATAACGAGGGATAGAATGTTTGATTGGAAAAAAAGAGGGCCCGACTTTCATTCCGTTCCTTACAATAACTCTGAAAGGAAACTTACATTAACGCGAAATTTCTTGCATGTATCTGAATTAATTGACTGAGGAAGACTCTTGCTCGTTCATGTAGACACCAAATTTTGAATAATTTTATGTAGCATCTATTTCATGATTTTCATTTTAGATTGCTTGCGTTCGTTGTTTACTTTTAGTTTTTTTAGTTTTAGCTTTTAAGTTTTAAGGTTAGCGTAGAGTTTTTTTTTGAAAAGGAAAACATCAAAAATATGTTGTAGTCATTTTGTTTTTATTCAATGCTTTCTTGAAAAGAAAAATTCAAAAAATAGGCTTTAGTTGGAAAGAAAAATGAAAAGAAAAATCATAAAAAAGGAAAAATGGAAATTTCTTCACAAAAATATGTTTTTTTCTTTAAATTCAACCTTTTTTGCACTTTAGTTATTTTTATTAAGTTATTTTGAAAAAAGAAGAGGGAAAAAGGAAAAATGAAGAAAATTTGAAAAATGGATATTTTTGTGGTTTTTATTTATTTAGTTTGTTTTTTTATTCATTTGTTTTCATTCTTATTATTATTACATGGTTGTTTCGTTTTGTTATTATTATTCTTATTTATATTTCTGTATTTATTAAGTTTAAAAAAAAAAAAAAAAAAAAAAAAAAAAAAAAGATGATACGCGGCTGCAAGCTGCGTTTTTTACGCAGCTTGCAAACAAAGGATTTAGCGGCCCTTAGCTGCAAATATGGCAAGAGGGCTGAGTTGTTTTAGGGTTGGTTTTGCTGATATAAATAGACAGAGGAAGCCATAGCCGCAAAAAAGGAGAGACCCACGAAGAGGAGAGAGGGTTTCGGAAAACAAAAGAAGAGAGGTTGAGAGGATCGGAGGGAAAAGCTGGGAAAACTTACGGGCAAAAGAAAAATAGAAACAAAGAAGCAGGACCCGGGGGCGGCTGAGTGAAGAGTGAAAAGGGGTGACGTCTGAAAAACAAGGGAAAGAGGAGATCCAAGGCTGAACGTTTAGTTCTGGTTTCGTCATCGGAGTTGAACCCAAGCTGAAATTCCAGGTCCAAAAACGGTGAACTGGTAATTAAATTTTCTCTCTTTTTCTTTGTCTATTTCCATTTCATGAGAAATCTGGTTGGCATAGCTAGAGATTCTGGATTTTTACATTACCAAAGTAAAGCTCGGTGCTTTTGAATGTTTTTTGTGAAACAGTTGTTATTTCCTTGCATTCACTTGCGTTTCACCAACCAAGATTGTTCCTTTTTTGCTGTATTTCCGTGTTTGTGTACAGCTAGAGCAGATGGTTCTCGCTTTCCGTTAGGTTGGGTCTGTTTGGGGATGGATGTTTTGTGGTCTAGCTGATGGCTTCATAAGAGTTCACGGCTGATTATTTTGCTGGACTTTGTGTGTAATATGGGTAAGAGAGTTCTAGGAAATGCCTGGTTTATGGTTGAGTCTTGATGATAGGATGTGTAGGGTGTTGTTTTGGTTCAAGAGGTCGCCTTTTGTTTGAGTTTTGTGGGCTACATATGTCTTGAATTCCTTTGTAGATTAGGAAAGGAATAGTGGCAGGAAAATGGATTTTAGTTTTGCCGAATATGTTCATTGCATGACTTGTATTGGTCTGAGGCTTGCGGAAGTAATGGGTAGCATTGCATTTCCATTTGTGAAGTCATGATGCACGGCTGTTTTCTCTGCTTGGTTGAATGCTGGAAATTGCAGAAAATTTCCAGAATTTGCCGACAGATTTGTTTGCCGAAAGTTTTGTTTTTTTAGTGGCTTACATGAAGTTAGCCTAAAAGTCTTTCTCATTTTGTTTTGGATGCATGATAAGCCTAATAATAATTTGAGATTGGGTCCATGGTTTGAGGTGATTATATAAGTTTGCCATGCGGTGCGCCGAAGCTCAGAAGCATTGGTTGCCGAAGCTCAAAGCCATTTTTGCGTGAAAATTTTCCAGCCTTTGCATGTATTTCTTTTCTACATTTTTGGTTTGTTTGAACGTTTAAATGATGGGTTAAGATGCTTAGATTGGTCTTGGGGTGTTCGGGACTAAAATATTTGAATTGTGATTGAATGTTTGTTGTCCATTTAGACAATGATTGGCCGAACCATTGTGCCGAAAATTTGCATGTAGTTGCTGAAGCTCCCAAGGTTTCAGCTGGCTGCCGAAAGTGTTTTTTTGGCTGCAGAAATGTTTCTTATGCCTTGCATGAAGTTTGTTTGGGCTGTCCAAAGTTGCATGCTCCCATTCCTGCGATTCTCTTTTCCTTTCTTAGTTTGCTTTGGACATTGATTTGTGAACTTGTTGTTCTGAAATCAAAGCTTTGACATTTGGTTTGAAATGTTAATGTGCTTTGGATGGAGGGATTTGCATTAGCGCGAACATGGTAATGGTAGAGAATGTAGCAGGGCAATTTTCAGGATGCCATGTCGATGCTTTGCGTGATTCTTTTGTCCAAATTTCTAGAGTTTCATGTTGAGAGGTGGAAAGAGACCTTGGTTATCTTGTTGTTTAGCCCAAGCTTTGGTTGTCTGAAATGTTAGATTGTATCTGAGAAGATCCAGTGAATTGTAAATAAGAGAAATAAGCTGAACAAGGAAGGCCTCGTATGCTTGCATGAAAAATTCCCTTTTCTTTTGCTGTTGGGCCACTTAAATGTTTGGTTTCAATTCTGCAACAAGGGTCTGCGTTTCATTTAGTCAGTAGTTGAAATTTTGGAAGTTGAACTCACTTGCATGATGAAAGGGAAGGAAAGCCGTGGCTGAAAAAAAATTGCAGAACTTTGTCATTTACCTTCGGTTTAATTTTCTGGAGTGTAAACATCAAGATTCTAGGATAAAAGTGGGAAGAAAGCTTTGTTATCTTGTTGCTTTGATTCCAGTTTTGGTTCGTTTGAATTTGTTAAGGGATGTTCGAATGAAAGGAAGTTTGCATTTGTTGCTAAAAGCTTTCAGCAGAAATGTTTGTTGCAGAATGTTTCTTCATAGTATTTGCATGAAATTTTGCATGAAATTCTGCCAATTATTTGCATTTTTAAGGGGTGTTCAGCCATGTTTAATTGGAGGAAATTTCAAAGTTGTTGTGTGAATTTGCTTTGCTGAAATTGCTGAACCTTGAGCCTAAAGATTGCGCAGCAGAATTTTGCCGAGAGCTTCGTTAGTTTGTGGAGTTTTGTTGTGCAGAATGTTTCTCACGTAACTTTGCATGAACTTGCATGAAAGGTTTTTCAGATTTTGCCTCTTTGCCCCCCTAAGCTTCCATCTATCTTACAAGGGCCCAATTATGTTTTAAATTCGTGCAATTAGGTCCTAGAATATTGCAATTTGAGCCATTACTTGACCTTTCCTTGCTTTTGGACCTTCAAAGTTCCTAAAATGTTTCAATTGACCTTGCTTGATTGGTTAATGGTTGTTATTGGGTCTTTAGTCATTTTTTTGTTATTTTAGAAGCAATGATTCACTTTTGCTTGGGAAATTATGCATTATTTGACTATTTTAAGTTGCAATTGAAGAAAGATTCAATGATTTGGTGGATTCAAATTGCTTTATTTGCATTTTTACCTTTAAATTGGTGCCTTAACCTCTTGCTTTGATGGTTTTAGCCCAAATTAGCTTCTTCTTTAGTGACCATAGCCCAAGTTGAGTCTCGTTCACCTTACTAGCATTACACACGGGGGAGGTACAATTTCTTTTTATCCCTTTTTGTTTCTCCTATGTGCTCTTATGTGTTATGTGAATATGCCTGCCTACTCCGCTTTCCTTACCTCCTTGCATGCATTTACTTGCTTTTTACTCTTATTTATGCTTTTATGGGGTATGTGTACACCTCTTGGCTTGTAATAGATAGGGCTCGGAGAGCATCTGGTCCATTTCCCTTTCCCCTTTATGCTTTCATGGGGTATGTGTACACCTCTTGGCTTGTAATAGATAGGGCTCGGACAGCATCTGGTCCACTTCCCCTTCCCCTTGCTTGTTTTTGTTGCTACATGTTTAATTGTTTTATTAGGCTCTTGCATCTAGTCGAGCATGCTAAATGCTATGTGCTATGTGTTTACGAGTATTTTGGCATGTCTACTTGCTTTCATAGCCATGAATGAATGAAATGGATAAATGTACGTTTCCGCTAGTCCAACGCTAGTCGGAATTTATAGAATGGGCTAGTCCAACGCTAGACCCTTAGGGATTTCCCCTCGTTAGCACATCATTTGCTTGTTCACCACATATCATGCATTTTTCTTAGTTTTATCACTTGGCATGCTCCTCGAACCCCCTTTTCCCTCCATTTTAGGATTTTTGCATTTCATGCTAGTTACAGGGTTCATTTGCTTGAGAGTCCCCTTAAATATGGGATATAGACGAGTGTGGCTTTTTCTAAAGCCTTAGCACGCTTATATCCTCTCTATAAAAGGGCAAATTGAGTCACGATTTAGGTCTCCCCGTCCCAATATGCATGAATTCCCTAGGCTCATGCATTCTAAGTCCACTCCATCATTACACTTTCACTTTTCCTCTCATTTGCACACGTACACCTTTTTATCCTTTCACTTGCACATGAACACTTTTCCTCCCATTTTTGCACACGTGCACCCTTGAGTTTCTTCACTTGCACACGAACACTTTTATCATTACTTGCACACATGCACTTCATATTATCATTTCACATACCGTACATTGCCCACTCACGTGCACACTTTCATTTACATATTTATTTTCTTTTATTACTTTTTCAAACTCATGTCCTCACATTGCACGCATGCATTCCATTCATTTGCATCCCACTTGCATTATTCGTGACTTCTTCAAAGGATTGATATTGGGCTTCACAATTAATGTGATTGGCACCACTCAACCTTTGAAGGGAAATTTCCCCCAATTCCCCTAGGTCTAGGGTTTGCATTCATGTAGGGCACTCAAATGTAATAAATTCTTTGGTTAAAACAAGAAAATCTTTGATTAAATCAACGCAACTAGCTTTGGCTAGGTCAAAGGGGTGCCTTGGATTCTATCCTTGCCTTCCCCTTTGTCAAACGTGACTCCCGAACCTTTTTCTTTGGTTTACGTAGACTAGGAGTCGTTTTAAAAAGGGTTTATTACTACTTGACTTTAAAACTCATTTTTGGGTGACTTGGTACACCTTAAACCATTACCAAGTGGCGACTCCAAACTTTTCATTTCAAAACCCTTTTTTAAAACTATTTTTTGGCCAAATCGTCGCTTTCCAAAGTCCCATGGCCTTTACTTTTACTTTGCACACGTTCACACACCACACTTCACACACATACATTTCGACGATCGAAAAGTGGGGCGCGACAGTTCATATCTATGAAACATAAGTGATCCGCCGGACAGAACTTGTCGTTTTTCTCTTTTCTTCTTTTCAAAATTGAAACCCAGGTAGAATCAATTTTCCCCAATTCGCGGTTCCCTTTCCTCTTTTCCTTTTTTTTCAAAATTCTCCAATCTCCTTCCCCAATGTGGGGTGCGATCATATGTGCACTCGAAAAGAACCACCAATTTTAGCTCAAATGAGGATGCAAGGGATAAATGGTGTTTAGGTTGTAGAAACGATGGCCAAAGTATCATTCTTACGCCTCATGACAACCAAGTAAGCGAATTGCTCGTTGAGAATCCATTCCCTTTTGAAAATCTTCCCAATGTAAGGTAGTGATCGTTAAGGCACTTATTTGAAACGAAATTATTCTTGTAAAGGCTCAAATGGGAGAGCAAATGATAAAATCTGTATAGGTAGAGAAACGAATACTCGAAATATCATTCCAAATTTTCAAAACAAACAAGAATAATGCACATTTTTGCTTTCACTTAGATGTGAATTGAATATAATTAGACACAGTGGACATTTCTCAAGCAAAGAACGCCCCAATTTGTAATTTATCAATCACTGTGACTGATTTTATTTTGGGGTTAAGTGAAGGAGAAAAGGTATCTCATGGGGTCTTTTGAGTAACCTCTTTTGAATTTTGAGCACTCTTATTGTGTAGTTCAGATCACCAATCTAGTGTGAATATTCAGGCAGGAGGTTGAAAAATCTCAATTTGAGCTTATTTCTTAAAATTCATCATGAAATCTCTTAATGAGCTCAATAAAGAATGAAATGTACATGAGTATATACAAAACAAATAATTGTCTGAAGCTTTATTATTGAAAAAGTTTAAAACAAAAATTCACGTTCAATTATAATACAAATGAGAAGAGAAAAATTTCTAAAAAGCTCTACATATATACACTTTTGTCTCCATTTCTTTTGGAACAAAATGTATAAACAGAATTTTCCTTTGAAAAACAATTATAAAGTCTCTCAGAGACTTTAGCCTAGAGCTTTCAGATGAATCTTTCATGTTTTCATTGCAAGTTCTGCCCAAGAATCAGGTATTACCTTTCAGACTTTATCGGATCAAAATTGTTATCAGATTATAGAAAAAATATTTCCGCTTTATTGGAACATTTTTATGAATGCAGGGGAAGGTGGAAAAAATAAAAGAAAAATACCCAGAGTTAGTAAGCAAAATTGTAAAATCGGTATGCATGTCCTATGGGGGAGCCCTTTTGTGCCAAAGGTAGGCCTAGCATGAAAATGCAATCCTGTGACAGCCCCACCTTCCCCTAAGGCGAACCAAAGGGGTTAGCGGACTGCCTGCCCAGCTCTCGCCAGGACTAACGAGCAGTTACACGCGATCTAAAACGTTTCGGGAAAGTAAAAGCGCGCTCGGACAAGCCACAAGTATCAAAATAACCAAATAAAAAAAACGAAAACGATGAATAGTGCCTGGAACAGGGGAATCCGGCCGGAATCTGGCCGGATTAGCGGCCGGATTCTTGGCCGGATACTGTCCAGTGGCGAACTTCCAGATTCAAAATTTTCCCCAAGCAATCCGGCCGACAATCCGGCCAGTTTCTGGCCGGATTCAGTCCAGTGCTCTTCGGTCAAAATTTTTTCCTTTTGCCGTTTGAAAGCCGAATCGTTCCGAAGTCCAACCAAACATAAACCAAACATGAATACATTGAAATTCAACATTTACAACCACATTGGCATGTCAAAAGCTATTCATCATGGATACACATGTTCGGTTTGCCAATCAAAAGATGAACCCAATACACATTAGGGTTTCATGCAAAGAGCTATTCAAAATAGACATATACATGGCTCAATTTGGCAACCAACAAGTATGATCTTCCAAAAATGATCACTTTCCTGTAAGGAAAACAAATGGAACGGAGTGAGCTAAAGCTCAGTGAGCAACTATCACATAATCAACAAAGATCACTTAAGCATAACCGTTCATTTCAAGTATACAAATAAGAAGCAAAACAAATCGGTAAAAGGATACGGACGGCTCTCAAGAGCCCATTTCCACGCTTACATTCTTGATCCAACTTCATTGACCCTCCGTCAATGTTAAAAGTACCAAACCGTAGACCTCACTTCACTTCCATTCCTTCCACCCAACATACCCCAACCGGGCCCGCACTCCAAGCAGTAGCTTTAGGTGATACTCGAGTACACCGGAACCAAGGGTCTCATTACCACAAGATTCCCATTTCAGTCCCCGTGGCGAGTCAATTTTCACGACCAAGCCCTCGCTGGCTCGATTCAATTGACCACCAACGGGGTCGAGCTCAGTAGTACAGTAGGGCCGTTGGATACTCGTCCAACCGACACCCAAACAATATCCCATGAATGAAATTCAATATCTCAAATAGCAAGTACAGTAATACAGTGAAACGGTAAACAGTCATTCACAGGAATAAAAGGAATGAGGGCGGTCAAGTACACCCTCACCCTAGTCATTTCCAATAGCCAAACAAGCCTTCAAGGCATCACAATCACATATAGCAAAGCCACATTATAAGCATCCAAGTGAGTAGTATACTCACCACTCACGTAGGTGAGGTTTCATGCGCCGTCGTCCAAAGTACGCCGTACACTAACGTCACGCCCTAGAACACGTAAACAAATACCATAAGACTCGATAACGAGTCATGAAGCCATGCCAATCACAACCCCAATAGGGTTTCATATGCATATATAAGCATAATAGCAAACCAGAAATTTCAGCAATGCACTAACTTGACCTCAACAAAAAAAAACAGTTTTCGTCCTCCTTTTGCGGTAATGGTACAAAATGCTCTACGCTTATCGGATGAGGGTGTAAGACCCACCATATCGAAGCTAAAAGACAGGGCTAAAACAATGTAGAAGGCCACTCAGTCCAAATCCTAGCACAACTAGGTCAAATATGCAAAATACCAAACCAGAACCGTAATTGCAGGTTTACAAATAACACTATGCTGTAATTAGTCCAACTCAGTCTATACAGGTCCAAATGCATTGATTCCAAAGGCATACGGTAGCTAAGACATAAAGATACATTTCATCAGAAGACACCAACATCCAAATCCAAAGCAATTCCAGTCAAAACAGACGATTACAAGCGCAGTTCGTACATTCTGATCAACCCAGAATAGCAACAGTAAAATTGACATATCTCATCCTACACTACTCCAATTACCCTGAAATTTTACAGGCACCTCAAACACATAAATACCTACAACTTTCATGTTTTAAGTAAAGGCCAATTCGGCCTATAACCATATGATTCAAAACCGGACAGAAAAGGGGGTTATGAAACCCTAACTTCCTCAAATGCCTTCCAAACCCAAAATTGGTTGCAATTTCCTATCATTTACATCCACTAAAGTCATAACCCCTCATTACCAACCATCATAAATAACCACAACCTCATGATCACATTAAACCAGAAAATTCCTCAATAAAATAAAAACTTCACCATATCATCCAAAAGCAAGAAATAACTCACAAATTTCAGCACTTTAGCCACCACTAGGCACAAATTAAACATCATTAAGTGTAGGAGGAAGGTCAATCACTACTTACCTAGTAAACAAGAGAAGAGGAGTTAATGGACACCTTAGCTTCCTTGAACACTTTCACAAAATCACTTACTAGCACCAAATGGAAGGATTTTATGGAGTAGAAACAAATTTCAGCAATTGGTTTGGATGATTTGCACTAGATGCTAGCTAAAAGTTTGAAGAGGTTTCTTCCTTCTTGAGCTCAAGGTGGCCAGCCAACATAGAGAAAGAAATGGTGATTTTTTTGTGGTAATTTTGTGATATTTAATCAAATGGTAAAGAAAGGTCAAAAAGGTGAATAGTTGTCTTAGGCTTCAACCAATGGAAGAGTGACACTTGTCACTCCATTCAATGCATTCCTATCCCTTTCTTTTCCTCTCACATCAATCACTTCACCTCCTCTACTTATCTCTTAACACCCGATAAATTTTACTCAGTATCCGGAACTTAACCTTATTGGCCGAATTTTTTCGAACTTTTCGCACTAGTGGGGCCCACGTCCATAATCTATCCGTAATTTTTCAAAAACTACCCAATGCTAGAAAAATCATCTAAAAACTATAATTACTCATAAAATCCACCAAGAAAATTTTCCTTAGCCAGAAAATGCAGAAAACATGCAATTAAGGGGAAAAAACCCTAGGAAAATTATTAGGGGAAATACGGGTTCTCACAAATCCTCTAGGGTAGGCACCATACAATACCTGCTGGATCCGATCAACTGATTGGGTGAAAAATGATTTGAAAAATTTGACCAATTGGAGTGAGAAGAGACATTTGTTCTAAAAATGAGGACAAAGTCCGAATGGATTGTTTGCTTTGATTGACGCATGATGTGCCAAAAGGGGTAAAATGGTCAAACGCATTGAATGAAAATTTGATTATTTATTGAAAATTGAATGGATAACCCTGAAAATGAATTAAACCAATCAAATAAATTGAATGAAATCAATTGATCAAACAGATCGGGTAAAATGATGATTTATCCAAAATCGACCGAATTGCCCTAAAATAGGTAAACTGGTCAAATGGATCAGAAAATTGACTAAATCACCCTAAAAAGGGTAAACTGGTCAAATGAAATTGAACGATTTTGATGATTTGAATTTATTCAAAATTGATTGAATTGACCTAAGAATGGGTAAACTAATCAAATGAATTGAATGAAATTGATGATCTTAATCAAAAATTGACTAGATTGCCCTAAAATGGATAGACTAGTCAAATAAATTCAAAGTCGACTAGGTTGCCCTAAAAATGAACAAATTGATAACATGGACTGGATGAAATTGATGAATAACATGATCCAATGGACTGAATGGAATTGACGGCTTCTTGCGATGCATTAGTCTATGAGCCTTCTAAAATCAAATTTTGGCCTCAGTTTATGTATTGTCTCAACAGTGAGGAAATATGGGTGAATTTGTTCCAATTAATCCTTTACGCCAGGGATTTTTACCAATTTTGATGAAGTGGCCAAAAAGTGATTATTAGACGCTCATATTCCAAAGATCGCTCTATGAAAATGACCGGATCCTACCTTACCTTGTGCACTACCCCTTTGGATGGTACAAAATGTAAACGTGCAAGTCTCCTTGGATTAAGTATCCGAGACACAGGGCGGTTTATTCCTAACACGGGATCCCCTAAATGGCATTCCCTTCTAGGGTTTATGCATGATGCCAGTTTATTAAAGCGATAAAACATACAATTCAAATGATATCATGACCTAAAAGGACCCTTTATACGCCAAGGTAGGCCTAAAACGATATGGCATTATTAATCTAAGAATGCAACGTACCAAAATCTTTAAACGTGCAATAGCCTATCTACAAGGGTAAGTTCTAAAAGAAGGTCATGCCAGACCTCTTATTTGCTAGGGTTTGTGAATGCAATGGAGACACAAAACCAAGAAAAGTTAGTTCAGCCAGATAAATACATATAACACATTGTAGCAATGAGATAAAGCAATCAGTACAAAGAAATAAAGCAATAAAAGGGAGAAAGGGGTTGGACCCCTCCCCTCGTGAATAGTGTCCCTAATAGGGTAAGGCAGACGCTAACATGGATGCATGAGGTTGGGGCTCACTAATGCATCTAGACTCGATAGGTTTTAGGTCCCTGAGCCTTCAGACTTAGAAACCAAAGGTCATCAATCCCAAGGTTCTTTGTCGGTGGCTCGAGCGATTCCCCAGACATTGCTACGCACACGTCGTGTTACGGCTACATGTCTGAGTGAATCTATCAAAAATCCTCAACCTTCAACCAAAAGCTAAAGGCTATTAACCCAAAGCTTAAAGTGGAAGATTGAGTGACCCCTCGGATCGTGCTACGCACACGTCGTGTCGCGATCACACGTCCAAGTGGGTCGCCTAAAATCCTAACAGGGTGGAGTGGCGTGACAAGCCACTAAAAGAAAAAATAAATGAGGGGTGAAAAAATTAAAGCGTATGCACGTATGCTAGTGCTCGTTTGGAGGGGAGGGATCAAGAACTAACGCGAGGCTCTAGGGTAATATCCCCTACCCAAATGCAATGCAAATCGCGGAATCACATACATAAGCCATTCATCCATCAAATCAATCGTACGCGAATGTGTGAGGAAGTGAGTTGATACGCGCAAAATGCAAAAATCCTAAAAAGGAAAAAATGCAATCCTAAGCATCAAAATGCTATGCATAAAAAAAGGGTAGAAAAAGGAAAAGAATAGCTAAATCAAATGCTTGGACCCACTTAGGAAATCCCCAGTGGAGTCGCCAACTGTCGCGCCCCACTTTTTGAGTATGTGAAAGTAGTGTGTGGGATATGTATGTGAACATGTGTGAAAATGAAAATAAAAGGCCGTGGGATTGTGAAATGCGACGGTTTGGCCAAACAAAGTTCAAAAAGGGTTTTTGAATGGAAAATGGAGTCGCCACTTGGTATAGAGTTAGGGTGTATCAAGTCACCCAAAAAGTGATTTTTTGGAAAGAAAAGTAAACAAACCCTTTTTAAAGAACTCTTAGGTCTACGTAACCAAAGAAAGGGATCGGGGGTCACATTTGATAAGGGAGAAGGCAAAGGCAAAGCCTAAGGCACTCCCTTACCCTAGCCAAAGCTAGTTGCGTGACTTAGCCCTTCTTTTCTTAATTCTTCTACCCAAAATATGTGTTGCATGTTGGATGTGACTAATGGACATGAAAAAAATGCAATCCTAAATCTAAAATGTCTCTTATGAGGCTTTTTGGTCCCAATCACATGAGTTGTGATGGCCAATAAGGAAAACTCTCATAGAGGTCACGGGTAATACAAATGAAGACCCAAATACGAGTGCAAGTGTGAAAATGTAAGAGGAATGCAGAATAAAATAAAATAAAAATACAAATGTAAGTGCAAGTGTGCAAATGTAATAAAAGTGCATGTGTGCCAATTGAGAAAATGAAGGTGTATGTGTGCAAGTGGATCAAAATATGGTATAATGGTAGTAAATACATCTAAGTACAATTGGGCGCAATTTGTGAGGTAGAAAATAAATAAGTGATAGGGAAAGAAGAGAAAGTGTGTGAACATGGCATGTGGAGTAAAAAAAAATATATAAGTAGTGAGAAAATGTAGATGAAAAAATGATATGGTAAAATGGAGGTGCGTGATCCTAGAGGAATGCATCAAGTCGGGTACGGGAATGACTTCTATCTTCATGATTTTAATTTTCCCTTTGATTAGAAGGAAGAACTAGCGTGCTAAGGCTATTTTGTAGCCACACTCGCTCGTTTCCCTTACCTAAAGGGGACTCTCAAGCAAATGTACCCTATAACTAGCATGAGGATGCAAAAACCTAAGATGAAGGGGAAAGGATTGGAGGAGCATGCCAAATGCTAGAAAACTAAGAAAAATGTATGAAATGTAGTGAAACATGCAAGTATGTGCTAACGAGAGGGGACGGCCTATTGGGTCGAGCATTGGACTAGCTCTTTTCTAAAATTCTCTCACAAGCATTGGACTTGCGAGATCTCGAGGGGAAAGACCATGACCAGCGTTGGACTAGCCACGGTGACGCCACACATCCATCACATTCCTCTATGACTATAGAAAGCAAGTAGACATGCCAATCACCTATAAACACGTAGCACATAACACTTAGCATGCTCGACTAAATGCAAAAGCCTAATAAAGCAAATTAGCACGTAGCAACAAAAACAAGCAATCAAGATAATGAACCTATTACATTTGCTAACTAAAACAAATGGGGAAGAGGAAAAGGGAATAAAAATGCTCTCCAAGCCCTATCTATTACAAGCCAAGGGGTGTACACATACCCCATAAAAGAATAACTTAATAAAAGAAAAAAGTAAATGAAATAAATTAAGGGAATTAAGGAAAGACAGTCATGCAATTCTCACTTAGCACGTTGGATCACATAGGGGTGAGACAAAAAAGATAAAAGAAGTTATACCTCCCTTGAGTTGATGCCCTAAATGGAGTGAAATCACTTATTTATCCTCCAAAATAAAAGAAAAAGTCAAGGTACTAATTTATTTGGGAAAATTAAAGAGAATAGGTAAACGCAAGCTCACTTGGACGCAAAGTTCTTAAACTCATGCATTAGTGCAATCTAAACAAGGCATGGTAATTAATTGAAGCAACAAGCAATGAAGTTGTAAAATTAAAAGCTACCAAGGACCAAATTCAGAAAATCATTCAATTGGTTGGGTCATAGTGGAACAAAAGGAGACTTGGGGGGGGGCAAGTGCAATTTTTATGAAGGTTTGCATGCATGCATACGAAGAAGATTTCTGCATGTCTTGTTTTCCTCCATTCTGCAACATGCGGCATTTGACAACTAAAGGAACACGTCCCAGAAAAACATCAACTTTTAATTCAAGACACAATACACAACCCATGTTTATGGTCTATGTTTATTGCTGCAACAAACCAGAAAGCCTTCCCACAACTTTCAACTAAATTCTGAATTTGTGATAGTCAAGTTGTGCATGAACTTACCTTGCAAACTCAAGAGGATTTGTTCACAACAAGAGGAACATGAGAAAAAAAAATAGCACTAGGCATAAAAACAGCAAAGGAGCAAAACAGAATTTCTGTATTGATGATGGCAATCGACATATCATGAAACCGAAAGGAACCACAGCTTCGTTTGAAAGACGACCCCTGTAACATCACTCATTCTCACGGCAACAAAGTTACAGCAATCCGACATCTACACACAAATATCTTAATGCAGCAAAAAACCTTTGAGAACGTTAAGCTACAACATGCAAGAAAGCAACCCAACCTTGAATCAAAACTTGAACTCACCATGAAGATATAGTATTAACACGCAAGGGACAGCTTGAAACAAACATTGCTCATGTTATCACAAAAAAACAGCAAACAACAACGAGGGTATCAAACCAACTACCAACTTCAGTATTCAAAAAGAAAAGAAAAGCTGCTGCATCAAGTCGATTGCTTCAAACTTATTGCGGCAACCTGTGGTTCCTCATACCAGTGACCAGAGAATGACTCAATGTATCTAAAAGAAAGAACGTGAAACAAGGGAAAGGGGGACGTCCTTCGAGATTTTGGGGTACCAAAGTACAAAACGACCTGACCATTAGCCAAACTTCAACCCAAATTCCAGAAAAGAAACACAAGTGTGAATCGGAAAATGCACATGAAAGGAAACCAATGACTTATGTGCAGGACTTCCATCAAGAAGGTTAAAAACACAGCTATGGCAATGGAAATGCAAGTAAAAGGGCTTCAAGTAAACAATCAAAACTAGTCCTAACTCCTCTCGCATACACAGGGCTTCACCAGACTTGTTCCAAACAATTAAACTAAACTACAAGTCACCCAAACAACGATCATCGAGCATGCAAATCTGAAATGGAAAAACTTTGACGGCCCAGATATCTCATGCAACCTACCCCATGTCACAATGGACAGAATTGCAGCAAGTAAACCATGACTTGACATTCATTGGACTCCACACAACCCTCGTGAATCACTGCCCAAACACATGACCGAGAGAATCTAATGTAGAAAGGCAGTATCTTTGGGCAGTATACCATGAACCAACGCAAGAACAACCCTTCAATTCTCGGCCATATTCACAAACTCAAACCAACAGCAGCACATAAGCACCAAACAAACCCACAATTCTCACGGCGTCATAATTTATTAAACAGAAATTATCTACAGGAAAAAGGCTAGAAGAAATCTTACAGTGAGCTTGCGGGTTCCGTCGAGCAGTGGCTTCACTCGGAGAACAGCCACAGGTGATGGTGGTGGAGTCAGCTCAGTTTCTTGCTTAGTTTCTCCAAAGCCCGTAACTTTCCTTAGTTCCTCTACCCGAAGCCCTTCCTTTTCCGTAGGTTTCTTGCAGTTCTTTTCCCAGATTTCACCAAGCCCTCCTGATTTTACTTTTCTGTTTCTCTCTGGTTCTATTTGTCTCAGCCCGTAACCTCTCTTTTGCTCTCGGTCTTCCTCTCACTCGATCTCTCCCTCAGCCTTTCTTTCACTCAGCCGTCCAACCCCAGCTCTCTATTTTTTCTTTTCTCCCTACTCACAGCCGCCAATGTTTTTCTCTCTTTTCAGATTTTCAGCCGTCACTAAAATGCTCCCCCTTGCTCCCAGCTGCTGTCCCTTTCTTTTTATATCAGATAGCCGACCCTCAAAACCCTGATATCAAGGGCCCTCATAAACTTCATTCCACTCTCTTTGTCGTGGCCATCCGATTGATTCTTATTGATCGTCCTTGATTGCGGATGAAGACCAGGTGGGACGAAAGAAATGATCAAACGGTGGAGAAAAACAATAAGGAGAAAATGAAGGAAATCCGTGGCTAAGGAGCTGGAAAATTTTATCTGCGTTTTTGCAGAAAAACATGAGGAAGGGTTTTGATACGATGCTTCTCATGGTCCGTGAGCTCGCTTTTTTCTTTTTTTTTCACTCTTCAGAACCTCTTAATTAGCCCAAAACCCGCTATCGGGTTTCCCCCCCCCCTTTTTTTTTTAACAAAATAACAACAAACCTTCCTAATTTGAATCTAAAAATTTAAAGAATATTTTTTGTGAGCAATTCTTTTTTTTTCAAAAAATCTTAAAATTAATAGACAAATACGTAAAAATGAATAAAATTAACAAATAAAACTAAATTAAAAGATTTGATGTCCAAAATGCTTAAAAAAAATGTATAAGATAACAAAAACGAGTAAAAATTTGGTGTCTACAGGGATCAAAAGTTAGATCAAAAGATTTCTAGCCTAGTTCCCTACTGAGCCCACGGACTCTCTCACCTGGCTAGAACTAGGGGTACTTCCCCTCCAGAAGTTCCATCCTCAGAAGCCTCCGCTTGCGCATTGGCGCCAATCACTCCTTGGATTAACGCCTCACACTCGTTAATAATACCGCCAGAACGGTCTCTAACTTCCTGGACCACATTTGTGAGGCGGTTGTTAACCACCTGTAACTGCTCCCTCAGAGCGTTCGTTCGCTCTTGCTCCATGGCCATGTCCCCCTGAAGCTCTCCAATCCTATCCGCTTGCATCCTCATGATGCCTCTCAGCCTGAGTATCTCGGTATGATCCCTGGCGGCGGCACGTCTAAGCCTCCTTCGTTCATCTAGTACCGCCACGACCACGTGGTCCGCATAAGAGTAACTCTGGCAACGCCTACAGCGACGGGTCCGACTAGCAGTATACCAGAGTCGGATCAGACCTCCCGGCCTCTCCTGGTAATCAATGACTCGTGGGCGCCTCCGAGATGGCTCACCCCCGCCCTCTCCATTTGCTCCAGCCATAACCTACAAAGATAGCGAAGGTTCATATCTTAGACAATGTAATCACACTTAACGGTGCCTTAACACAATCCCCACAGATTCCAAAAAGCAAACTTCTAACTTGTCTAAGTCACTTCTAACCTAGGGTCTGATACCAACTGTGACATCCCACTTTCCCTTAAGGCGAACCAAAGGGATTAGCTGACTGCCTGCCTAGCTCTCGCCAGGACTACGGAGCTAATCGCACATGTAGTACTGGTTCAGAATCATCATACAGTACCCGAGCGCTACAACTACTAGAAAACGAAAATCGAAAACCAAAATAAAATTTTCACAACTTCTTCTTCCTCGTTCAATCGAATCCAACCGGATCACAACCAAGACCCTGTATGTTATCCAACATCATATGTATATACATTACTAGAGAAGAGTAGTTCACATTTGTACGAAAATACTTTGATATATTTATACACAAGTGGAAAAGTTTACATGTTCAAAGAAGCATTAAAGTTATACATTTTGATTTCCAACTATCGAGGAGCTATACAAGGAACAAAAGAATAACTATTTAGCTCAACTCGCTTCTCAAAATATGATTTCAAAAGTGGTTCCTGTAAGGAAAACAAAATAACGAGGGTGAGCTTGCGCTCATGAGGTACAGATAAGACACGCCAAGATAAGCATGCTATTCGAGAAACACATAAGAAATTTCAGCAGAATAACCAAGGTTAAAAGGATACGGATGGCTCTCAAGAGCCACTTTCCACTTGCTGTACTTGATCTCAAACTGGTTGACCCTCCGTCAACATTCGAAGAAAGAAACAAGACCGTAGATTCCACTTTACGCCACATTCCTTCCACCGAACATTCCCCTTACCGGGCCCGAACACCTCACAAGAATAAGGAAGGTAATACTCGAGTATACCACAGGGTCGAGGAGATAACACTCCACTTGACTAACAGTGAACCCAGGGTTTGTTATCGATCCGCCCAAGCCCTTGTCGGCTCAACTCAAATAACAACCGATGGTTCGTGAGCTCAGATATCACAGTTAAGTTGTGCGGCATAGCCCCACATCACATCCAATCATGCACAGTTACAAATTTACAGTTAAGCAGTACCAATCATACAGATAAGAGAACGGGAGTGATAAAGTACACTCTCGTCTCGTTCAACCCAACCAAACTCACATAGTCACATATTGCAATCATTTAAGCATTAAACCATATAACGGTACACTCACCGAATCAAACAAGCAAGTTTACAAGTTTGCTTCAGACGCAGGCCCCGGATCACCGGCACGACCTATAATTAAACAAGAAAAGCACAATTGAGACTCGAACACAAGTCAAACCACTACAATAAACTACTAGTATAATATACCAAGAAATCACATAGACTAAAAAGTTGGACAGCATCTCCGCTACATTTCCTTACTTTTCCATTCGTACAAGCAACACCAATTCATCTCAAATCAACCACATACCCATCATAGACTATAATATACACCTTTCGGCACAATAAGCACAACTGAAGCTACACTTATCGGATTGAAATGAATCTTATGGCGTTTCGAAGCCAAAACATATACCTATATTTCTTATGAAGACCTCCAAAGCCAAATCATGCATTTTCATAGTCAAAAATGGAAATCCCCAAGAAGACAGAAATCTGTCCGCGAAACAGGGCTCATGGGCAGTCAAGGGTATTTCAGTCATTTCACACGTTACAGTGCTCAGATCGAGCTGAAATTTTGTAGGCAGCTAATTAACACCATTTGATACAAATTTTATGTTTTAACCTAAGCCTGATTCGGCCTCTAACATGCTCAAATAAAACCAGACAGAACAGGACAGATCGGAACCCTAAAGCTGAAATTCCGCACAAAACTGAAATTTTTCGCAAACAATCGTAACTAACATATGCAAGCTCCATTTTACACCATATTAGGCTATCATACCATGATTAAACCATAATCATCATATAAAATCAGAAAAATCTCCATTAAATCAGAAATTTAACAAACACTACTTAAACCCATGAAGTCTTCCACAAATTAACATGTTAAGCTACTAGAACCCACTAATATATCCTTATTAAGAACAAAAGGAAATTTCTTAGCAACTTACCTTTATAACTCAAGAAAGATAGAAACCTAGCACCTCCACTCCTAAAACCCCTCCACCACCTTCTTCAATCCTACCCAGCAATAGGTTTTTATGGAGAAATTTGAAGTTTAAATGGTTAGATCAAGAGATAGAGCAAGAGATTAGAAGGCAAAAGATGAGGAAATTTCTCTCTTTTCTCTCCATGTTGCTCGGCCAAGAGGAAGAAAAATGAAGATGAAATTGGTCAAAATTCATGTTTAGTAAAGGTGAAAGAAATTAGTCTAAGTCCACCCTCCAATCAAAACGCGCCACATAGCACCTTTTATGTTTATCTCATCTCTCTTATTTCCACTTACTAATAAACCTAGCTAACCTCCAATTAGCTCATAACACCTGGTAAATTAATCTCTTTATGTAAAATTCCCCGAACTATCCACATTTCCCGCACTTGTCGCACTAGTGGGTCCCACATCCACTGTACATATTCATTACCACAGAAAATACCTTATTTTGGAAAAATAATTTAAAAATGATATTTCCTCATAGAAATCCCCAGAAATTTAATATAATGAAGAAAAATATAGAGAAGGTATACAAAGAAATAAAATAAATCCCTAGAAAATAAGAAAATTTTCGGGACCTCACAAAATGAACCAAGACAGTCCAGCCAACAAGGAAGAACCAAAACAGTCCACTATCTTGTCCAAAACAACTACTTTACTTGCTCCAATTCACCTCAACCCACACATAAGTTCAGACCAATGTTTAACCAAGTTTTCTTAAGCTTAATTAAGATTCAATAAGTCACAAAGATCACGGAAAAACCTCGACTCCATGGCTGGATAGCAAAGAGAAAGAAAACAGTCCCCAAGTTCACATTCAACTCGAACCTCCATCCTTTCATTATTGTTAACTTAAACAATATTCCAAGAGTTATCTCTAACTTTAAGAGGGTCCATAACATGTTAATACATCGAGGAAAACCATAAACAAAGCTTGGACAAAGAATCAAACACATGGCATGCCATACAACCAACCCTACTTCCACTTGTTTAGCTCAAGGAGTTTAATCACAAATAACATTAACTCAACTTCTAGTTTGTCATCAAAACCTCAAACACTTGATATAACACAATAAAGCTAAGATTTAAGGATCATTCACCTTTCTTAAGTGAAGCTTGAATCACCCAAAAGTCCACCAAACAAGAGCTCCAATCTTGAATCACATACAAGCCTTGAAGATAGTTCACTCGACTAACTTGGGTTGCTTCTCTTTTGGTTTTTGCTCAAAGTTCAAGCTAGGGTTTTCAAGCAAGAAAATGAAGTTTTTTCTTCTCTTTTGGAAGCTCAAGAGGTTCGGCCATAGGAGGAGAAAAAATGGAGCCAACAAGGTTTAAATTCTTCTAATTTCCCTGGTCAAATGAGTTGAATGATTAGGGCATTGCCACTTATCTCAATCTTGGCCATTCTTCCTTTAAACTTTGACAAATCATGTTTCTTCACTCCAAGTATTACAAATGTCTAATTAGCACCCTTAAACTTTCACATAAGGTGTCAAACACAATTAAAAAGGTATTTGGTCCTAATGCATATAGTGAAATAAAATGACACCATGTGATGGCCCCACCTCCCCCTGGGCGTACCCTAGGGTTTAGCGGACCGCCTACCCAACTCTCGCCAGGACTCACTCACTCACTAATAACTCAAGAAAAAATAACGCACATCCTTAGAAAATAAATAACACACCCATTTCAACTTAATATATATATACTTTAATGCTCAAACCCAGATACAAAGCTTCTACACACCAAAATACTTCAAAGTGTTTACCATACGAGTACAATCAACCCTAGTCGGGTACTAGCGTGAGTATAATTTCAAAAGTCAAAATAACTAGACTACGCTAGCCTGTACGTCTCACGCCTCGCTCGTACCCCCTGTAAGGAAAACAAATGACGTGGAATGAGCTAAAAGCCCAGTGAAATTCCAAATAGCAAGTTAACCCTTATTTAAAATGCAGGTATCACGTAGCAAAGTAATGAGCATGAATAGTTCATAAAAGTGAGCAATAACACTTCAATCAAGGAGCAATCTCAAAATGAGTGAGTGTAAAAGTTTTGAAAAGAAACAATAATCCAATAAACAATAATCACTCCAAAGTATAAGGATGCGGATGGCTCTCAGGAGCCAAATTCCCATTGCATCACCAGAGCTTGATCAAGTAATAGTTGACACTCCGTCAACCTTCAAGTAAGTAACCAATCCAGTAGAGCACCACTTACACTACTCTCCGTCCACCATTCACACCCCTTACTGGGCCCAAAATCCTCAATAAATATTGGTGGTAATACTCAAGTATACCGATTAGTCAATGATTGAGTGTTCATTTTAAGCAATCATTGAAAACGTTTAACATGTTGTCATTCGTTCATAACAAGTCATATAATCAAGAACAAGCCACATAGTCAATGAAAATATAACAAACAAGGAACACTCACCTATTTATGCAAAATAATGTCCAAAATATCCTTCCAAATAACACTCTCAATCACCAAGGAACCCTAATATAATCAAAAGAATACATTATGCTTCAACCATCAAAGATGTAAGTGATTCAAAGAAAATTCGAATACGTACTAGTATAAAGTATAAATATGATTTTGGTACTGAAAAGAGTACATTTAAACCAAAGGACATAAGCAAAATATTTGTAAAACTTATGCTTACTTGTAAAACTTTTAAAATCGCTATTTGAGTCGAAGTGGCAAAGAAAACGTATTTCTAGTAGTCGTAAATTTCATTTTTTCAAGGGTACAAGTTTCGGCCGAATTCTAACTTATATACCTGGATAAAAGAAGACGTAAATACCCTAGATGGTTCATGTGGTATTCGCTCTCAAGCCTTACTCAAGTCGCAAGTATATCGACCTAGTTCTCTAGCGTAAATTTGGGCAGCACGTCCTTCGTATTTACCTGTTTTCCAGCCATTTATGGCTTCATTCTTTTCCTCAATCAATCCCAAAGTCATCCACAAAATCATCTCATTTCAATAGCCATTCCATAGGCTCAAAGTCATACAAGTACAAAATCAAGCTAGGAGCATGTGCGGAAATGAAGGTTGAGTCAAGAAACAAAAGACAGATTTGATGTTGTTTTGCGTAACGGACACAACCGAGGCTACGCTTATCAAATTGAGGTACAATTTATACCATTTCGAAGCTAAGACAGAGGGCTACAATTTTGATGAAGACCACCTAGTCCAGTTCGGAGTGTATCTATGTAAAAATTTTGAATTACTAAGCCAGAAACGCACAAACGGGTCAGTTAACTGCGCTATGTTTAAACAAGAATAACTCAGGCTACCGAAGTCCAAACGAGGTGATTCTAGGGGCGTTTGAAAGCTAAGACATAGCACTACAACTTTTGTGCTAAATGCTAGTTCAGTATGAATCAAGGTGAAAAGACACGATCAGATTGATGAAATGTCAAAACTGTCCATTGGACTAAACCTATGGTAGTCAGGGGTATTTTTGTCTTTTCACAGGCTACGTTGCTCGGATTGAGCTGAAATTTACAGACACCTATAAAACATCATTCTCTACAACTTTCTTATTTTGTGCTAAGCCTAATTCGGCCTCTAACATGGTGAAACAGTGCCGGTCAGAACAGGGGAGGTGCAAAACCGAAAATCTGGAATTTATGCCTGCAACAGCCCCACCTTCCCCTAAGGCGAACCAAAGGGGTTAGCGGACTGCCTGCCCAGCTCTCGCCAGGACTAACGAGCAGTTACACGCGATCTAGAACGTTCGGGAAAGCAAAAGTGCGCTCAGACAAGCCACAAGTACCAAAATAAAAAAAAAAGTTGAAAACGAAAACAATGAATAGTGGCCTGGCTCAGCAGAATCCGGCCGGAATCTGGCCGGATTACCGGCCGCATTCTTGGCCGGATACGGTCCAAAGAGCAAGGCTGGATTTTCAAAAAAAAACCCAAGGCAATCCGTCCGACAATCCGGCCATTTTCTGGCCGGATTCCTGGCCGGATTTGGCCCTGTTCATTCCCGCCAAAATTTTTTTCTTTCGCCGTTTGAAATACGAATTGATCCGAAAACCATCCAAACATCAACCAAACATAAATACATTGAAATTCAACATTTACAAGCCAAAGCGGGATACCAAAAAAATCCAACAAGTTCATACACGTGCAATTAGCCAATTACAACCAACCATTGGTTGAAACAAAATACTTAGGGTTTTCACCCTCAAGGAGCTATTCAAAATATGCATTTACATGAGCTCAACTTGGCAACCAACAAGTATGATCTTTCCAAAAGTGATCATTTTCCTGTAAGGAAAACAAATGGAACGGAGTGAGCTAAAGCCCAGTGAGTTACTACCACGTAAGCCACATAAGCAACAAAGAGCATATAGCATAACCTTTCACTTCAAGTACACAATTAAAGAATAAAACAAGTCGGTAAAAGGATACGGACGGCTCTCAAGAGCCCATTTCCACGCTTACATTCTTGATCCAATCTCATTGACTCTCCGTCAACGTTTATGAGTACCAACCGTAGAACCCACTTCACTCCCATCCCTTCCACCAAACATACCCCAACCGGGCCCGCACTCCAATCAGTAGCTTTTGGTAATACTCGAGTTTACCGGAATCAAGAGTCTCATTACTACAAGATTCCCCAGTACAGTCCCCGTGGCATGTCAATTTTCATGACCAAGCCCTCGCCGGCTCGATTCAATTGACTACCAACGGGGTTGAGTTCAGTAGTACAGTAAGGCCGTTAGATACTCGTCCAAACGACACCAAATCAGTTTTTCATGAAGTGAATTCAATATCTCATATAGCAAGTGCAGTATATCAGTGAAACGGTAAACAGTCATTAACGGTATCACAAGGGGTGAGGGCGGTCAAGTACACCCTCACCTCAATCAATTCCAATAGCCAAATAAGCCTTCAAGGCATCAAAATCACATATAGCAAAGCCACATTGTAACATTCAAGTGAGTAGTATACTCACTTATCAATTAAGTGTTGTTTCATGCACTTCCGTCAAGAGAATGTCGTGAACCACCGTCACGCCCTAGAACACGTAAACAAGTACAATGAGACTCGATAACGAGTCATAAAGCAATGCCAATCACAACCCCAATAGGGTTTTATAAACATAGACAAGTAGCATAGGTAACCAGAAATTTCAGCAATGTAACTAACTTGACCTTGACAAAACAGTTTTCGTCCTCATTTTGCGGTAATGGCACAAATTACGTTACGCTTATCGGATGAGGGTGAAAGACCCACCATCTTGAAGCTAAAAGACAGGGCTACAACAATGTAGAAGGCCACTCAGTCCAAATCCTAGCACAACTAGGTCAAATATGCAAAATACCAAACCAGAACCTTAATTGCAGGTTTACAAATTACACTATGCTGTAATTAGTCCAACTCAGTCTATACAAGTCCAAATTCATTGATTCCAAAGGCATATGGTAGCTAAGACATCAAGCTACATTTCATCAGAAGACCTCAACAACCAAATCCAAAGCAATTCCAGTCAAAACAGCCGATTACAGGCGCAGTTCGGCCATCCTGATGAACCCAGAACAGCAACAGTAAAAACGACATTTCTCACTCTACACTACTCCAAATGACCTGAAATTTTACAGGCACCTCAAACACATCAATACCTACAACTTTCATGTTTTAAGCAAAGGCCAATTCGGCCTATAACCATATGATACAAAACCGGACAGAATTGGGGTTATGAAACCCTAACTTTTCACATTTCCTTCCAAACCCAAAATTGGTTGCAATTACCAATCATACACACTTACTAGAGTCATTCTAGGCCATTGCCAATCATCATACAAGGCCACAACAACATGATCATATTAAACCAGAAAAATCATCAATAAATTGAAAACTTCACCAATTCATCTCAAACCAAGAAATAAACCACAAATTTCAGCACTTTAGCTACCACTAAGCACAACTCAAGCTTCATTAAGTGTAGGAGGAAGTTCATTCACCACTCACCTAGTAAACAAGAGAGGGAGAGTTGTAGGACACCTTAGCTTCTCCAAAAACTTCACCAAACTAACCACTAACACCAAATGGAGAGATTTTATGGAGTAGAAACAAGATCAAGCAAGTGTTTTGGAGGATTTGAGCTAGATAGTTGCCAAGATTTTGAAGAGTTTCTCTTCCTTCTTTGCTAGAGAGGGCCGGCCACCAAGGAGGTAAGAAATGGTGATTTTTGTGGTAATTTTGAGATATTTAATCAATGGGTCAAATAAGTCCAAAAGGTGAATAGTTGTCATAAGTCATATCCAATATAATGGTGACACTTGTCACCTTCATTAATGCAATCCTATCTTTTTTTTTTCCTCTCACATCAATCAAATCTCACCCTCAACTTATCTCTTAACATCCGATAAATTTCCACCAGTATCCGGAATTTAACCTAATTGGCCGAATTTTTCCGAACTTTTCGCACTAGTGGGTCCCACGTCCATTATATATTCTTAATTTTTCAAAAACTACCCAATGCTAGAAAAATTATCTAAAAACTATATTTACTCATAAAATCCACCAAGAAAAATTTTCCTAAGCCAGAAAATGCAGAAAACATGCCATTAAAGGAAATAAACCCTAGGAAAATTATTAGGGGATTTACGGGTTCTCACAATGCCTACAAGTGCTAATCTTCATAATTCTAGCTTAAAACACTACCTCACCTCCTTATCTACACTTATTCCCATCATAATCCATCTAAACAAGAAGAAATATGGCTGATCAATACAAACCCTAACTCACCAATTCTCCCAAAATCACAACAACTACTCCCACAGCTACCAATTGAACCAAATCATGAGTTATATAACAACTTAAACAAAAGTAAAAGAACCAAAGATAAGGGACAGCCAATATACCTCAAGAACAAGCTTTCAAAGGATATCCTCAACCTCTCTTTGAAATTTTTGGTTGCTTAAACTTCCCAAGCTCTCAAACTGTTGATTAATCGGTTTAGATTTCTTGTTTTCTCACTTAAGTGG
Source organism: Coffea eugenioides (assembly GCF_003713205.1). Taxonomy (NCBI): domain Eukaryota; kingdom Viridiplantae; phylum Streptophyta; class Magnoliopsida; order Gentianales; family Rubiaceae; genus Coffea; species Coffea eugenioides. The sequence goes on along the minus strand of NC_040044.1, from coordinate 23,579,539 downwards.
ATCAAACTCAAGATGAAATGGAGTTTCTTCCCCTTGCTTTTCTCTCTCTCTCTCTCGGCCAAGAAAATCAGAAAATGACGAAGAAATGGAGCCAAATGAAGATAAGAAGGCAAGACAATTAGTTTGGTCAAAGGCCCTTAGATGGCCAACAAGTGTCTCCACCAAATTCCACTCATTTTTCCTTTTTTTTCTCTCTCTCTTGGTCAAGAATTTCGGCTGCCTTGAAGGGCATTCTGGGGTGATTTTTGTTGATATCAAAGTAAGGAGATGAAGGTAATAAAGTAGTATTCAAGTGGTGTGTTCAATCTGTGAGAACCTGCAATTTCCCAAATAATTTTCCTAGGGTTTTTCCCCTTTAATTGCATGTTTTCTGCATTTTCTGGCTTAGGAAAATTTTCTTGGTGGATTTTATGAGTAATTATAGTTTTTAGATGATTTTTCTAGCATTGGGTAGTTTTTGAAAAATTAAGGATATATAATGGACGTGGGCCCCACTAGTGCGAAAAGTTCGGAAAAATTCGGCCAATAAGGTTAAGTTCCGGATACTGAGTGAAATTTATCGGGTGTTAAGAGATAAGAAGAGGAGGTGATTTGATTGATGTGAGAAGGAACCAAGTAATAAAGATGCATTTACGAAGTGCCAAGTGTCACTATATCCTTGGTTGGACTTTGTTGGACACTATTCACCCTTTTTGACATTTTACCATTGAGTTAAATATCTCAAAAAAATCACTAAAATTCACTCTTTTCTTCTCCTCCATGGCCGGTTCTCTCTTGAGCAAAGAAGAAAGAAACTCTTCAACATTTTAGCTTCCATTTAGCTCAATCTTCCAAAAACAATCACATAAACTAGTTTCTACTCCATAAAATCCCTCCATTAGGTGCTAGTAAGTTGTTTGGTGAAGTTTTTAAGGAAGCTAAGGTGTTCTACAACTCCTTTTCTCTTGTTTACTAGGTAAGTGGTGATTGAACTTCCTCCTACACCTAATGATGCTTAATTTGTGCCTAGTGGTGGCTAAAGTGCTGAAATTTGTGATTTATTTCTTGCTTTTGGATGAAATGATGAAGTTTTCAATTTATTGAGGAATTTTCTGGTTTAATATGAATGTGATGTTGTGGATATCTTTGATGATGGGAATTGATGGTTAATGACTCTAGTAGGTGTAAATGATTGGTAATTGCAACCAATTTTGGGTTTGGAAGGAAATGTGAAAAGTTAGGGTTTCATAACCCCCTTTCTGTCCGGTTTTGGGATCATATGGTTAGAGGCCGGATTGGCCTTTTCTTAAAACATGAAAGTTGTAGGTATTGATGTCTTTGAGGTGCCTGTAAAATTTCAGGTCATTTGGAGTAGTGTAGAGTGAGAAATGTCGATTTTACTGTTGCTGTTCTGGGTTGATCAGAATGTGCGAACTGCGTCTGAAATTGGCTGGTTTGACTGGAATTGCTTTGGATTTGATTGTTGGTGTCTTCTGATGAAATGTAGCTTGATGTCTTAGGTACCGTATTCCTTTGGAATCAATGCATTTGGACTTGTGTAGACTGAGTTGGACTAATTACAGCATAGTGTGATTTGTAAACCTGCAATTTCGGTTCTGGTTTGGTATTCTGCATATTTGACCTAGTTGTGCTAGGATTTGGACTGAGTGGCCTTCTACATTGTTGTAGCCCTGTCTTTTAGCTTCGAGATGGTGGGTCTTACACCCTCATCCGATAAGCGTAGCGCCTTTTGTTCCATTACCGCAAAAGGAGGACGAAAACTATTTTTTGTTAAGGTCGAGTTAGTGCATTGCTGAAATTTCTGGTTTGCTATAATGCTTATATATGCATATGAAACCCTATTGGGGTTTCGATTGGCATGGCTTTATGACTCGTTATCGAGTCTCATGGTATTTGTTTACGTGTTTTAGGGCGTGACGTTAGTGCACGACGTACTTTGGACGACGGTGCATGAAACCTCACCTACGTGAGTGGTGAGTATACTACTCACTTGAATGTTTATAATGTGGCTTTGCTATATGTGATTGTGATGCCTTGAAGGCTTGTTTGGCTATTGGAAATGTTTAGGGTGAGGGTGTACTTGACTGCCCTCATTCCTTTTATTCCTGTGAATGACTGTTTACCGTTTCACTGTATTACTGTACTTGCTATAATAGGTGTACTTGGCTATTGGATTCCATTCATGGGATATTGTTTGGGTGTCAGTTGGACGAGTATCCAACGGCCCTACTGTACTACTGAGCTCGACCCCGTTGGTAGTCAATTGAATCGAGCCAGCGAGGGCTTGGTCCTGAAAATTGACTAGCCACGGGGACTGAAATGGGAATCTTGTGGTAATGAGACCCTTGGTTCCGGTGTACTCGAGTATCACCTAAAGCTACTGCTTGGAGTGCGGGCCCGGTTGGGGTATGTTGGGTGGACGGAATGGAAGTGAAGTGAGGTCTACGGTTTGGTACTTTTAACATTGACGGAGGGTCAATGAAGTTGGATCAAGAATGTAAGCGTGGAAATGGGCTCTTGAGAGCCATCCGTATCCTTTTACCGATTTGTTTGCTTCTTATTTGCATACTTGAAATGAACGGTTATGCTTATGTGATCGTAGATGCTTATGTGGTAGTAACTGACTGAGCTTTAGCTCACTCCGTTCCATTTGTTTTCCTTACAGGAAAATGATCACTTTTGGAAGATCATACTTGTTGGTTGCCAAATTGAGCCATGTATATGTCTATTTTGAATAGCTCTTTGCATGAAACCTAATGTGTATTGGGTTCATCTTTTGATTGGCAAATCGAACTTTGTATGCCTATGATGAATAGTTTTTGACATGCCGATTTGGTTGTAAATGTTGAATTGAAATGTATTAATGTTTGGTGGGATTTCGGATTCTACTATTCCAGGCATTATTCATCATTTTCGTTTTTTTTTATTATTTTGTTATTTTGGTTCTTGTGGCTTGTTCGAGCGCGCTTTTACTTTCCCGAAACGTGTTCGGTCACGTGTTACTGCTCGTTAGTCCTGACGAGAGCTGGGCAGGCAGTCCGCTAACCCCTTTGGTTCGCCTTAGGGGAAGGTGGAGCTGTCACTGGTGGTATCAGAGCCTAGGTTTGAATTAGCCTGGGTGTTACAGGACTGCTTGATTTGAGGATTTGATGTTTATGACCTGTAAGCTTATATTTACGGTTAATTGTTCTTATGGTGTAGGATGGCCGGACAGGGTGACCCTAGTGCTAGTCCTTCGGGAGTGAGACCTAGCAGAGCACTCCCCGTGATCCCATATCAGATACGGCCAGGAGGGGCCGTTATTCTTTGGAGCCCGTCTAACCGTCTTCGACGGTGCGCGTGTAAAGAGAAGTATGCCTATCCGAACGCTCTCGTGTTTGCTCTGGACAAGGAGCGTAAGGTGTTGGCTAGAGAGAATGCTCGACTTGAGGTCGAGGCGATCCAGGATAGGGCGACCAACGAGAAGCAAGCTGCACGTATTAAAGAGCTAGAATACGACGTGCTTGAGGTCGAGGATAGGGTTGACGACCTCTGCGCTCAACTGAGGGAGGCACGAGAGCGCGAGATTAAGCGAGCTCGTAAGGTCAGGGGTCGCGCTGAGTCGATCCTTAATCTGTGTGACGACGGCCTTGAGGAGTATAGCGATGAGGCCTCGTGTGCGGGGGCCGAGGCTGGAGAGGAGTCTACCCCATCGCCTGGGTCCCAGACCCCGGCAACTGACTAGGCCTTGACTTCTAGGCTTCTTTTGGGATAGTTTGGTGGTTTTTGTATGTACATAGGGATAGGGATAGAGCCTTAGCTAATCGTTTTGGTTGTTGGATTAGCTACGTGTAAATTTCTTTTGATAAGGCCAATCCTCGGGGAATCGTTTATGTTTGTTGCTGACTTGCCTGTACTTGACTCGACTGATTGTATATATGTGTGTGGCTTGATCTTGCTTGGCTTGTATATATATGTTTGTGATCATGTTTGGAATGTATAAATATGTGTTATTGTGCAAGTTTCGCGTGTTACTTACATGCATTGTTACTACTTTGGTTTAGTACTCTTGCCTAGACCAAGTAAAACTTATGGAAGGTACTCGGAGTGGTCGGGGACGTGGGCGCGGAACTAGACAACCCACACCGGTTAGGGGTACGGGGGAAACCTCGACTGGACCCGATCTTGAACCACAAGCCGACCCTAATGTGCAAATAGCTGCTGCTATGCAGCAAATGACAAACCTGCTAGCACAAGTAGTGCAGCAACAAGCCCAAAACCCAAACCCTAACCCTGGAAACCCCGGAAACCCTGGCCATCATGTCGAGAGCGAAGATAGAGCTCTCGAACGCTTCCAAAAGTTCGCTCCGCCGAAGTTTGTTGTGGGACCCGACCCGGACGTTGTCGAAAGATGGCTTGAAAAGATGGTTGATATATTTGCAGCCTTACACTACCCTGACGAACGGCAGGTGACGTTTGCCGTGTTCCAGCTTGAGGGGGCGGCCCGTTCCTGGTGGAACGTGATCCGACAGAAATGGGAACGGGAGCAGACGCCCAGGACTTGGGTGAACTTTATTCGAGAGTTTAATGCGAAGTTCTTTCCTCCTCTAGTCCAGGAGAGGAAGGAGGACGAGTTTATTAGGCTCCGCCAAGGGGCTCAAACTGTGGCGGAATATGAGAGTCAATTCACCCGCCTGTCCAAGTTTGCGCCTGAGTTAATCATGACGGAACAACGACGGATTCGGTGCTTTATTCAGGGTTTGAATGTTGAGATTCAGAAAGACCTCGAGGTGGCTCAAATCACTGCGTTTAGCGAGGTTGTAGAAAAGGCTCAACGAGTTGAAAGTGCACGGTTGCAGGTCCGGAACTTCCAGGCGAAAAAGCGTGGCTTTCCTGGGAGTAGTTCTGGACAGGGTGAGAAGAGCACTCCCGCTAAATTTGGACGAGGAACGGGAGGTGGTCGACAATCTGGTGCAGGTAGAGGGACTCCATTCAGAGGTAGCCAAGCTGGGCGAGGACCAAGGGGAAATGCTCAGAGTGGCTCGGCTTCAGCACCTCGCGGTCCCCTGCGGGCATTGCGGGAAGCCAAACCACACCGAAGATAACTGCTGGAGGAAACAGGGTAAATGTCTGTGATGTGGAAACGCGGACCACCAATTGGCTACTTGCCCGGTCCTGAAACAAGATGGAAATGGAAGCCAACCACCGCCGAGGACCAATACTGGACCAGCGAAGGGAGATGGGTCCAAACCGAAAGTGCCAGCTAGGGTGTACTCCTTAGAGCCCCATCAGGTCCCAGAGTCTTCAGAGGTCGTAGAAGGTACGATCCCTATTTTCCACCGCTTTGCCAAAGTTTTAATTGATCCTGGTGCCACTCATTCGTTTGTTAACCCTGATTTCATGTGTGGCATCGATATAAAACCTGCTAGTTTACCATATGACCTAGAAGTTAGTACACCCACGGGAAATCAACGTTTGGTGACTAGTATGGTTTATAAGGATTGTGATGTATGGGTAGGTGAAAAGAGATTCTTAGGAGACCTGATAAGCTTGTCCATTAAGGGGTACGGCGTGATTCTGGGTATGGACTGGCTAGCCAAATATAACGCTCAACTAGATTGTAAAACGAAGGTGGTCGAATTTCGCATTCCTGGCGAGGCAACCTTAAGGTTGGATATAAGGGGTAGGTTAGCCTCATCTGCTTTAATTTCGGGCATTCGAGCTAGGAAACTGATAAGTAGAGGGGCGCAAGGATTTTTGGCCTTTTTGATTAACACCCGTACGGATAAGTTAAAGTGGAAGACGTGGCCGTAGTGAGGGAATTTCCGGATGTATTTCCTGATGAGTTAGTAGCTTTACCTCCAGAACGGGAGATAGAATTCCAAATAGATCTGTTACCTGGAACCTCACCTATCTCAAAAACCCCTTACCGAATGGCGCCTGCAGAACTTAAGGAGCTTAAGTTGCAATTACAAGATCTTTTGGAGCGGGGATTCATTCATGAGAGTGGGTCTCCTTGGGGAGCTCCTGTCCTATTTGTGAAGAAAAAGGACGGAACCATGAGGATGTGTATTGACTACCGGGGCCTGAACAATGTTACGATCAAGAATAAATATCCACTGCCCCACATCGACGAGTTGTTCGACCAGCTGCAAGGAGCAGTGGTCTTCTCCAAGTTGGACCTCCGACAAGGATATTATCAGTTGTTGATTAGAAAGGAGGATATACCGAAAACTTCATTCAACTCGAGATATGGGCATTACGAGTTCGCCGTTATGCCCTTTGGACTGACCAATGCTCCCGCCGCCTTTATGGACCTAATGCATAGGGTTTTCAAACCCTATCTAGACCGATTTGTCGTTGTGTTCATTGATGACATTTTGGTCTACTCTAAGACACGCGAGGAGCATTTGAGAGTGGTGTTGCAGACGTTAAGGGAACATCAGCTGTACGCCAAGTTTAGTAAATGCGAGTTTTGGTTGGAGAAGGTAGCATTCCTAGGGCACGTAATCTCTCACGAGGGTATCTCGGTGGACCCGGCAAAGGTAGAGGCCGTGACAAATTGGAAGAGACCAGAAACTCCCACGAAAATTCGCAGCTTTCTAGGGCTAGCTGGGTACTACCGACGTTTCATTAAAGATTTCTCCAAGCTAGCAGGACCTTTAACGGACCTAACAAAGAAGCATGGTCGATTTATCTGGAACGCCCGATGTGAAACAAGTTTTCAGGAATTAAAGAGAAGATTGACCACAGCTCCAGTACTGGTCTTGCCAAATGGAGTGGACGGGTTCGCGGTGTATGCATATGCGTCGCGAGAAGGCCTAAGGTGTGTTTTGATGCAGAACCGTAATGTAATTTCTTTTGCCTCTAGGAAGTTGAAGCTTCACGAGCAGAATTACCCGACCCACGATCTGGAACTAGCCGCAGTTGTTTTTGCTCTGAAAAAGTGGAGGCATTACCTATATGGGGTGACCTTCGAAGTGTACTCGGATCATAAAAGTCTTAGGTACATTTTCTCCCAGAAGGAACTGAACATGAGGCAACGACGATGGATGAAATTTTTGGAAGACTACGACTGCACAATCAACTACCATCCGGGAAAGGCAAATGTGGTAGCTGATGCCTTGAGTTGTAAGGTGCAAGTAGCAGGGTTGATGATTAAAGAGTGGGATTTATTAGAATCCGTATGTGAGTGGAGACCCTGTCTTGGGAGCCATAAGGTGCTATTTAGCAATGTTAGGGTGACCTCCACTCTACTGGAACGCATTAAAGAGGGGCAAAACGAAGATTTGATGGTAAAGAAGTGGAGAGAGAAAGTGGAGAAGGGAGAAACAACGGACTTCAATTTGAGTCCTGAGGGCATTTTGAAATATCGAAATCAAATAGTGGTACCGAAGGATGAATCGTTGAAAATGAAAATTCTGGAGGAAGCCCATCGGTCCAAGTATACAATCCATCCGGGCAGCAGCAAGATGTATCAGGACCTGAAAGGAACCTATTGGTGGGACAATATGAAAAGGGAAATCGCTGGGTACGTGCAAAAA